>NW_010237674.1:134571-148824 GCF_000690775.1 Eurypyga helias | reverse complement strand
TTCCTGGCTGAATCCAGCACAGCTGATCAGTGGCAGGCCAGGGCAGGGCAGCCAAAACTCAGGGACACTTCCAGAGGATCCCAGTGCACAACAGCATGCCGGCCATTGCTGGGCAGGCGGCTTCTCCCTCAGGGGACCCAGATCACCAAGTGCCCAGGATTCATGCAGCATCATGGTCAGCATAGATGCCATCTGGCATGCCATCCTCTCCTTCCTATTCCCCCCCTTAAGCTGGGGGTTTGCTTATAATGGTACAGGGAAGAGTGGTTGGTGATCTGCTCATGGGGGCAGGAATGAAGGAAATCAGACCTTGTCATTGCTTAAAAAACAAACAAACAAATCCCAAACAAACAAACAAAACCCAAACAAACCAAAAAACCCCACTAAAAAAACCACCCCAAACCTGAATGCCCACCAAGATTATCGTGTTAAACAAAACAAAATAAACCCCCCAACCCACCCAAATTTGTCTTCCCTGCTGCAACATCTTTATGGAGGCCAGGTTTCTTGTTGCAAAAAGGTTGACAGCAAAGGGGACTACACTGGCATTGCTGCCAGGCACATTTTCCATTCAAATTTTACGGTTCAGTAACTAATCTTTCTCAGTCATTTTAGGGTGATCTTAATGCAAGCTGCTGCTAGAAAAGGCAGTCATGTTCTTCCTTCCCCAGAGTTCTTGCCACCTCTTTTGTGCCAACACCAGCACTTCTATGCTAATGCAACCCAACCTGACAAAGGAAAAAATCAACCTATAAATTAATATTCATCTAGATTGACTTCCTCAGGCAGCTGATTATGGTGTCTAGGAGCTCTAGGGCTGTGAATGTGTGGCTGGACATGAAGGGACAAACATACACCATACCTTTTTTCTGCAGCAGCCCTTGCTGAGATCTGTTTAAACCAAACCAGACCCGTCGTTTAGGGTGGAAAGATGCAAGTGAGGCAATGCAGTGGTTTGCTGCTCCAGAAAGGTTTATTCCCTTTGCCCAACTCCTGCCTGGATGGTGCATTCCCATTCCTTCCTGACCAGGGTCCACAACAGGATGCAAGACTAGAAGGAACATGACTTTCCCCTTCCACCATCAGCGACCTCTTAGTTTTTCTGGGTTTTACGATGAAATGTCAGGCATCCTGCTGCTCATATACCGCCATATCCTAAGAGTAAAGTTAAGAAGGGTGTTAGGGAAGATGGAGCATTGATAAATCTGACTCATCTGTGAACAAAATCTTCTCAAAGTGACTATTTTTGTCACTTCCTGGACAAATCTGTGTGTACGTGCCTACAGTTTGTGTGTGTGTGTTTTCACTATGATTACCTGGTACCAAAATGGGTTCGATATGTACTGCATCTTACTAGTCTCCTGGGGTGGGAGAGCGTGACACATGGGGCTAGAAGAAAGAGAGTACTTACTACTGGAGGTAAAGAAAGAAAGTCTGTGGGGAAGGCTATACATCGTGGTGGCACAGGAATTGTTACCATAGTTTCCATCCATATCATTAGTTCCCAACTACTTTATGGAAAGAGCGTGCTCTGGCAGTCCAGCCAGCCCCCCTATCATAGGATTTAGCGTCCCTCAAAGCAGAGGTGCAAGATGAATGGCCCCTTTCCTTTTCAGGCCAGTTTGACTGGTAGCAGGATGTGGCGTGGCTTGAAAGAAGGCATGAACAGAGTTAGGAGGACAATTGACTGCGTCTGCCTGATTGACTTGCAAGAATGGGCTGTTTGACTCCTGGGGAGGAAGCCTGGGGAGGGTTGTGGTTTGCTTCCAAGAGAAACTTAGAGCAAAAGATTACAAGGATGTAGGAAAAGAGACCAGGAAGTGCAAATGGGACCTCCTAAAGTTTCTTCTTTTTCTTCCGAATTATGTAAGGATATTGCAGGTTTAACATAATGAAATATATGGATTTTTGTTTTATTGCTCTCCGATAGCTTAATCGTGTGTTTCTATTTAGTAATCTTTGTTGGCAAGATGGTGAATGTGATTGATGGGTGTTTTATACAAAAGTGATCACCTTGCTGCTTATCACAATAATGTCTGTGCAGCAGATACAGGATGTCTTGTGTCTTCTCTTATTTTTTCCTCACTGTGCATCTAAACATTGTATTTTTACAAGAGATATGTTGAGTCCCTGCAATAGGTGGGCGGCAGAGGAGCCTTCGAAAGTCTAGCCCCATGCGAAGTGCAGATATCTGGTTTCAGGTATGGTTAAATTGCAAGCTGCAACCTCTGCAAGAGGTTAAAATGCCCACAACCTACTGACCGGGTGACTTTTATCACTTCCTGCCAGCAGATGGAAAATTTTATTCAAATGGTAGGGATTAATGCAGGACTTGATTGAACAGGAAGTTTTTCAGCCATTCAGATGATGGCTAAAATGATCCATACACTGTTATTTCTGACATCTCTGCCAGAAGTAATAATCTCTGGCTTTATGGCTAGTGCAAGTTGCTTTTAGGACGAAGGTGAAAGATTGCAAGACTTGAGGTACATGTGTTTTTCTGAGATTGGAAAACAAGAATGAAATGGTCTGTAAAATAACGTCTTTAAAGAAAACCAAAAACCAAAAAACAAAAAACCCCCCAAACAAACACCAAAAAACCACACCCTCAATCAAGCAGAGAAAAGACTGCTCAAAGGGAAAGGAGAATTTTCCTTCAGTTGCATGGCTTTGATCTTGCATCCTCTTGAGTTTTAACTGTTGGTCAAATTACTAGGGAGGGAGCTGCTGCTATGGTTGGTATTATTTGGCATATCATTCACCATTCAGTCTGAATCTGCAACCGTTTTGAAGAGGGATATGGAACAAAGGGCAGCACTGAATTTATCAGGGACTGGGGTTTTGGGTAGTGCTGGAGGGCATCGCGCAAGTAAGGAAGTAGGAAGCTCTGTCATCTGAACCGTGCTGGTTTTGTTTAATGTCTCCTGGTTGGGAACTGGGAAGCATACAGGTTTTGCAGATGTCCCTCAGATGTCTGAGCGCGCTGAAAATGATACTACAAGAACACTGAAGTTGCGTGGCATGCTGTGCTGAAAGTAGCTTTGACTTCTGTGTAATTAAATAGGGGGAAAATGCTCAAGTCTTACAAAAATGGGTAAGTCTTAACATTCTGCAGGCTGTCTTCCACAGGGTGTGAAATCTTTTTGTAGGGCCAGAAAGGCTTTTGAAAAAACATGTCTGTGGTAGATAACAAGGGCCCTGTTACACGTAATCCAATGCATTCATGGAAGGGGAGACCATTTTGTACCCTTAGGCTTCCCCACGCTGGCTTTACTAACTGTCAGAGAAATAGAAGGATTGCTCTGCTCTTCCATCCACAGCCAGCCCAGACAGCAGGACATACTGGTTTCTTTGCCAGTGGGTGGGGTGATGCAAGGGAACTGGAAATTACATCCTCCTCCCAGTGTGGGAGGTGTTTGTTAGTGTGGAGTTCTCCCTGTTTTCCTTCTGCACACGGGACAGGGTTTAAGGTGAAAAAAGAAGATTATATTTTTGCGGTTTTCTCCTTGAAGAAGAGTTTGTCAGTATATTATACTCACTCAGACATCTGCTAATGATTATTAAAAAGCAAGCAAATGTGAACAAGTTCCTTTTTTTTTTTTTTTCCTGCTGCCGTGGTTTTGCATTTTAATTTTCTGGCATGTGGCGATGCTCTTCTTTGTGCAACAGCATGACATAAAATGGCAGGCCTAGCCTAGAGTCACTCCTTGGTGAAGTGCGTCCTGTAAATCTTGCTGGGCGTGGGGTGTTGGGTTTGAGTTAAGCTGAGAAGCAGGACTCTTGGGTCATGCTACCAGAAAAGAGGGGTAGCTGCCATTTCTGGATACAGGGACTGGTAACCCAAGTCTCCATGTACCGAGAAGCTGACAGTACTGCTGAACGAGACGCTCATCAAATGACACTTGGTACGGAACCGCACTAATGTGGTGGCTCCCACTGTAGTTTAGTCCTGTAGAGTCAACTTGCCTGTCTTTTGCAGTATCATAAGCTGTCTCTGAGCAGTCTCTGCAGCATGCATGGCCTGATGAACAGTGAGGAGGGACTTGTATCCAAGACACAGCCCCGTCCAAAATGGACTGCTGCCATACAGTCCTGTTTCTTGTCTGTTCTCACTGGGGATGCTTTTCCATTACTGTGCATGTTTGTAGCTTGTGTTATCTGAGCTAACCCAGATGGATGCTGTTGGCTTTGGTGGCAAAGGTGTTTGCAGTAACCAGGACCTTGGTAGGAGCGTTGTAGGGACCCAAAGTGAAGTCTCTGCAGCATTGTTACTAGATTCCCATGTGAACTGATGAAGTTGAAGGATCAGTCTGGGTGGCTTTATGCGACCTGTAGTGTAGTTGCAGTGTAGACACAGCTGGAGTACAACCCATAGCAGTCAAAGGTGAAAGTACCTGGGTTCCTATCCTTAAGACTAGGAATAAAGCTGCTCCAAAATGGGAATTTTTAAGAACCACTGCAGGACAAAGGAAGGGTGGCACCACCTGTCTCCAGTATTCAGAAGGATCTCTTCTGCCATCTATTGCCATTTATAGCTCACCACATGCCTGTGTGGAGGAGAAAAACTTCCTGCCCAATCTCAGGTGGGACAACCCTGGAGAAAGTGGATTTACAAGAGCAATTGTCTTGCTGAAATAGATTGTCCAGATCCTACACTTAGAGAGTAGTAAGCCTTTGCATCTGGATTTATGGACAGTCTGTAGGACAGTTGCTATAGTGTGTTTGGATAACAAAGGCAGATAACTGTAGGAAAACAGCTTCTCAGGAGCTTCATTCAGCTGCCATATCCTCATTTGGTCATGCTCGCACTGCTCCTTCACCTTGGGCAGCAGCTGATAAACCTTCCTGTGTTGCCACAGCCGCCAGCACATGGGATGGTGGAAGTGTTTGAGTATTTGGTGGTAATTAATGTACTTAAATCTGAATCAACCTTTCTACAGCTGCTGAAGGCTGGGCTGGAAGCATCCCATTATCAAGATGCTTGAAGGGAGATGGGTGGTTTTGTAATTGTGTTGTGCTGGAGTTGCAGCCTGGTAACTTGGGGTCCTATTTTGGTCTGAACATGGCAAGAGAGCCTGTGACCCCGTACACCATGCTACAGTGATGCAAATTGCGTACCGTAAGCATAGACTGTTCTGGCATTGGGTCCATCTAAAACCAGTTGCAGCAATAGGATGAAAGGAGACCCACGCTCCTTGAGAAGGGCTGCAAGCTTGATGCCTTCAGTTTTTTGGGTTGTTTCTTGTTCATCTTTTCTGTGTATCTTGAGGTCTTTGGAGGAGCCTCAACTTCACACTGCAAGATCCTACTGCTGCATCAGGGTAGCATCAAAATTACCTGGCCACCATGGATGTTTCAGGACAAAAACGCCGGGCATTTAGAACACAGTGTCATTCACCTCTCTCAGGGTTTTCTAGACCATTGAAACACCTGAACTGCCTGGATCCAGAGAAATCTGAATGGGGTGTTAGTTTTCTACAAATTCTTCTATACCATCTGGTATCATCCTCAGATTAGCAGACAAGGTCTGAGTCCCTGTCATTGTGGCTGCTTATGTATGTGAGGCTTGCATATGGTGGCTGGGGTTGTCCAGTTCCTCCACAGAGGGGGTTGTTGTCCAGTTGTCATGGTGGGAGTGGTAGACAGTGTCCAGCAGCTTTCAAGAACTCCCACTTTGGCCGAGGCTGTCTGGTATATTGTTTTAACAGCCAGCTATTTCACTTAGTGTGTATAAGAATCCCTCCTAAACTGCATGAAGTGAGGCAGTTTTGGAGACTGCAGATACCTTCTTGTGATCAGAGAACATGGTCAGGAAAAACAGGGAATTCCAAAAATAATGATAATTTGAGCCATTTTTAGCAAAGAAGTTTAAATTGCCAGCTGTACTTTGAACTAGTCATTAGGCATATGAGTTAGCTCAATTATCATTCATTAAATGTCATTTCCCAAACACCTTTCCATTGTTTGCAGGAGAGGAGCTTCTCAGAAACCAACTGTTTCCCATTTAAAACAGACACAAACAAACCAAAACAAAAACCAGCAAAGGAAAATGTGGATCCATTCATTGTGGCTAAAGTTTTAGAGCTAGGGGTGTTACTTATGGAAACGTGCCCTGTTAGGCTCAACAATCGAGGACCGAATGGAGATGGGCTTAGTTTTCACTTTGATTTGTTCACTTGAAAGTTTAAGGCTGGTTTAAAATTGTGTTATTAACTTAGGCCCAATTTTAAATTTTTGGACCACAGAAGGTAAGGAAGATTGAATAAAGGGTTCAATAAAAATAACTTCTGGGAAGTGTTGCGTTCAACCTTACTGAAAAGTTTTATTCACTGAAAATTAACACAGATTCTTCTGGTCAGATGACAGGATTAAGAATTAGACTCTTACCTAGTAATACAGGTCTGGGTTGCGTCTTGGATTTACATGATCTTGCAAATCATTTTGAAGGGATCACGTCTTAGAGTGACCACTTGCTTTGCCCTGGTTACCCGCACTTCGTGCCTTCATGGATGGGAGCGACCAGGTCTCCTACACTCTAGTTCCTTCCTGGTACAAACAGATGCAGAGACAGAGGTGGCTATTGAATCTAGATTTCCACTCCTGCAACTTTCCTGGCAGTAGCAACCAAGCCGGCACGTTGTTGAAATGGGCAACAGGTACCACTGATACAGGAAGCAGAAAATACTACCCCAGAAGCTTAGGGGGATGTGGGAGAGGAAATGCAGTTCAAAGGACTCCTTCTTACGCCTGCTTTCTGCTCTCAGTGTGGTGCCCTTTAGTCACCTCACGGCGTAACTTTGTCCACAGTGGTGGCTGTGGTATGTGAGTACATACAGCCGGAAACGCTGCCTAGTACTACCTGAGTAATACTTGCACTCAAGTGTGTTCTAGGGAGAGCCAACAAGATCTCCTTGTATTCTCAGGGCAGTTTCTTGCCTCTCCCCGCCCCTATTTTTGCTTATCCAAGTAATGTTTACACTCACAGTTTGGGAAAAAAGAATGTTTAAAGTTTTGGCAGTGTTGATGTAGACAGCTTGTTGGTTTGAATTCTGGAGCCCTGTTCTCATGAAGTGGTGATCCTTTAGAAGGTTGCTATTTGGAATGAATCTCTTGGGCTTGTTCTCAGGAGTGAAAGGGTGAAATACCGCTCAGCCATGCTTCCTGCTGGCACATGTGATAGTGATAAGGATTTCCCGGTTCTTCTGTGAAGAATGATACCTCCAGCACCAAGTTTTGCATGCTCACCTTGGGCTTGCCTGGAAGTGCCTGTCACATGATTGTTTTGTTTTGTTTGCGCTGGAAATAACACACTTGATAATCATCTGATTGGCCTGGCTATTACAGCCGAAATCAACCTTTTTTGTTTTGGTTTTTTTTTTTTTTTTTTTTAATGAGGGCAGAACGTACCTACAGCCTGTCACTTTCAGATGCGTTTATTATAGTAAAGGAAGCTGCACACGCAAACGAATCTTTGCATACAGGCATGTCGTGTGCTAGACCAAGTGTCATGTTGTACAGTACAATTAGACCAAATGTGTAAGCTGTGTATCGGCTCTGATGAGAACAAAAGATGGTGCCCTTTGAACCTGATCCAGGTCATGGGTAGGGACAAGTAAAGGAAATAAATAACCCAGATACACGGCAAAGGGGAAACTATGATGATATCAGCAGAGCGATCACCACAAAAGCAAAAACTGGTGAGGTAGAGGGCCCATCTGTGCCAGAGCCCTCCTTGTTAACGGGTGCTAGTGGCTGATGGAAGGACAGCCGAAACGCTTGACTGTGGCTGTGTGTAGTTTTATGGGACAGTTGGGTTGAGAGAGCAATATGGGAACGATCCCATAGAACTTGGCTGAGCTGTATGTGTGTGAGGACAAACCCCTGAATGGAAAAAACCAAATATACAGTGCATTGAATTTCTTCTGCCCAGACTGGGAGGTGTAATACTGAAAGAGATCCGGGAACTGCAAAGCCTAACTGAGCAATAACAAGAAACCCAAACTCTCCCCATTTAAAGATGTGTTTTGATAGAGGATGGTTCCTCAACGGCTAAGCCAGCCTTAGATCAGGGAGTCAGCGAGTCTCTATTCCTAACTACCTACGCAGTGTTTGCTGAAAACTAATAGCAGCTCATCACTGCTAGTTAGTAGTATCGATTTTAGTGTGATAAAAATAAATATCTACAAATACCTACACTGCCGATTTTCAGGAGGAGAAGTGACAAAAGCAAAGTGACCAAATACTGATGCTGCTCTTAGAAAGACAGAGGCATAGATTCCTCTGCTTTAGCTTGCAGGCTGCTCGCTAGCAACTCAGAAAGTGAAAAACACATGGCATTGAAAAGGGAAATGAGTATTAATCATGGAACGGTGACACTCAACCAACTACTTAGGCTGCGGTTCCTACAGAGTTTGGAAATCTAACTCGAGTGATGCCTTTATAAAGGAAAAGGACACAAACATCAGGCAACAGAGAAGCCGGAAACAACGAAGGCAAAAGCGAAGATGAAGGAGTAAGCGAAAGGTGGTGAGACAGAACAGCAAGCGACTATTGTAGTGCCTAACAAGCAGGAAGTTTTGTGAAAACCTACAGATTGCTGGAGATTAGAGAATGCTTGAAAAAGACAGTTTGTTTGGCAAATCTTTTCTCAGCTGAGTTGCTTAGATTTAAGGACAGCCTCTCAACCCCGCAATTTACTATAAATAGATTAGTATAAACACATATATATAATCAATTCAATTGTGTATATTGTTCTTTGTGTATGGATTTTAGTACTTCTGCTTTGCTTTTGCTTAGGAGTTATGGAGTAATAAACTGAAAATAGTAATATTTTTGTACCGATGTACAAATAAATTGCATAATGATAATTTAATACTTGGTTAGTAGTTAACACGGTATGTGTTGTTACCTAGAGTATTAACGTTTACTAAATTTAACGCAGACTGGTAGTGCTAACCTGAGCTTTGCTTCGCAAAGAAAAGACCACCTCTGTGTAGCAGGTGTTTCCTTCCTAAACATGTCCTTTTCTGCAAGCTAAAGGAATGGTGCTAGGATATTCTGTTTTAAAAGACTTTTCTGAAGTATTTTTAGCTAACACAAAATGTAGTGTTTTGATTATACAGGATGCAACTTGCTTAAAAAATTCAACTAAAAATAAATTCCTGTCTAGAAAAGCTTCAAAAAGTGTATTTTGCATTGGAGAGAAATGTTTTGTAGCCTAGCCTGAGTGGGTGCACTTGGGATATTTTTGTTGTGGAGTTTTAGTTGGACCAAAACAGTCAGTTCAGTAGGAGAGAACCATACCAAAAGGAGGTGAGGCTTTCTTGGCCTGAGGCTATTTTGAACTTCATGTCATAGGTAGGTGTTTAAAGTCTCTCAAAAACAATAGAAGGAAAATAACACTCTGTTGAGAGAAGGTGAATTGCTGTTTATTTTTAAATAGTCTGGATATTTCTGGCTGCGCATTGGGTGTTTGCATGTTATTTAGTTGTGATATTGAGTTCTCCCCTCATCCTTTTCCTCCTGTTTATGTATTTCTAAGTCATACATAACATATACCCTTTTGATGAGGACAGAGCAAGCATTTTATTTTGAGAATGCAAACAGGTTCTTTGTTAGGTTTTTTTTGCCAATCTGTCCCCTGTTGGCAAATGCATTAGCAGGAATCGTTGCATTAACAAGCAAAGACCAAAGCCACACTCGTGGTGTTACGTGTTTATCACACACAGAATGTCTTTCTGAGCACTTTTATCACTTCCTTACCTATTCTGCCTTGCTCAGAAGTGCTCAATGAGTGCAGTGGGCTGCTGCGCTTGATCTGATGCAACTGTAGTGGAGGGGGGTGCCTCCTTTTTTGGCACAGGAATCGTTGCATTAACAAGCAAAGACCAAAGCCACACTCGTGGTGTTACGTGTTTATCACACACAGAATGTCTTTCTGAGCACTTTTATCACTTCCTTACCTATTCTGCCTTGCTCAGAAGTGCTCAATGAGTGCAGTGGGCTGCTGCGCTTGATCTGATGCAACTGTAGTGGAGGGGGGTGCCTCCTTTTTTGGCAGCAGCTTCATACTTATGTTGGATAAAGTGTAACATGAAACCGTCCCCGAAATAATTTGGTTTATGCTTCTAAAGGTTTTTATGGGACATAGAGGGTTATTAAGATGCATATGCTCCTTCACAAGGAAACAAGTTGTTGCCTGTGTTTTGAAATGTGTATGTTTTTCCCTTGCTGGCCCACCTTTGAAACTGGTCATCCTTAGACAAATCTGGAGAAGAAGGCTACTTAAAAGCTTGGCTTTGTTCCCTAACCTCGGTGCCTCATCCCAATGTGTTGTAGCTACAGAACAGCTTGTTTCTTGCTCAGGGCTGACCCTGTACCCCCTCAGGCACTGAGGTAAAAGCCTGAGGAGCAAGTGCCTAACCTTGCATGAAACAGAAGTCATTGCAGAAACCTTAAGGATGCTGCAGCCAAGAAAGGGTGTCATCATTTACTAGCATTCATAAATCATATTGGTGATGCTTATGCCCCATAACATAAGGGAACAGACGTGGTTTTGTTTGGAAGGAACAGGCCTATTTTTGTGGCACTGGTGAGTGCAAGTCAGGGGGGAAGAAGTACAGCAAACATCAACAGAGGTGCTTCCAGTTTGTGTGCAGGAGAGGAGGCATCTTGGACGGGTTTGACTATAGCAACAGGTCTCCACAGCCTCCCCAGGAAGCAGCAAGAGTTTAAAGAGGAGGGAAGGTCTGGCATTTTCACTGCCCTTGCTGAAATGAAGGGCCCCCCCTGGAGTGTGGTGGGTAGTGAAAAGCCAGTGATGCTGCCAGGTGAAGGGCAGCTAGCAGACAGTGTGTTTTCAAAGACAGACGAAACTTAAAGTACTCACTAATTCATTTCATGGCTGTGCAGAACCTGCACGTCGTTCCCTAATCCCCTTTCAATGCTGGTGGTTGTGGAATCCTCCCTGCTACTTATCTTTGATCACATGAGATTGGAGCAGGTAGTTCCAGAGATGGGGTGAGTGGATAGTGTATGTTTGTAACAGCCCACCTGAGGAAGCCCATTGGTGGGGAAAAACCGCTCTGCATATGAGAGCACAGGCAGGGTTGCTGGCTAACCTTTACAGTCAGGTTTTTGGCAGGGGAACGTACGTTATGTGCAGAACAGAAGCCAACACAAAGAGTTTTTCTTTGGCTGCATGTGTGGTTTCTGGTGATAGAAATGTAGTTGGTTGAAATTAAAATCCTATTCGTCGTGGATGGGAGTCCTCTGCTAGAAGGAATAGAGTTTTGCAAGGCAATCTGAGTAATTTTGGGGATATACAGGCAGATCTATACAAGACCTTCATTCTGGAAAGATAATTGTTCATAGATAAGAGGAAAAAGATGTGTTCAGTAGTCTTTTAGTTCCAGTTGACAAATTATAAGCACCGTGATAAAAAAAAATTGTAAATGCCATGCTGTATTTGCCATTAAGGAGATGAAATTAAGCAGTAAGAATGGCTGGTGGTTTTTGTTGTTTTTTGGATAGTGAGGACATGAACAATTTTACGTGGAGCTTAGGGAGAAAATTGTTGATGCTACTTTTGTTCTCTGTTGTCATTAGGGGATGTGTTTATACAAACACTGCTGGGATTTTCAATATTTTTTTTTCCCTATTTTAGCCACAAAATTGTGGAATTTTAAAATACAGTAGCAAACCTCTTCTTACCCAACTATTTAAGTCTAATATCTGTGAAAAAGAAGAGATTTGCCAATTACGTGTTTCACCCTAACTGAACAATAACTGTGCTTTCCTTAAATCCTAACAGCCAAGCCTGCTGTGGAGTGACAAGACCTGGCTTTTCCTTCTGTGTTATTTGATATGTGTTTCAGTTTGACATTATGTAAATACTCTGCTATTAAGGAAGAAAATGACATAAAATTGCATCCTTTCTCAATGAGGTTTTAAGTTCTTTCAGTTGCTTCTCTCCTTTTTGAAGCTGTAATAAAGATCATAATTAGAATTCCAGTTGCTTAAGTGAGAAATTAGCATGTTCTTAAATGCTGAGCCAAGTCGGATTCCCAGCGAGACCCCCTCCGGGTATGTGTCCTGCCCCAAAGCGCTTTCCCTAATACCAATTTGCGTTCTGGATGTATTAAAGAAAATCATATTCATTGCCACCTAGCAGTTAATCAGAGCCTTCAGATAGGCTTGAAATAATTTGCAGCCTGACCGCCAAAACCACCTGCATCCATTCATTTCTTATAGCTGTACCCAGGCGTGCTCTAAAACTTGTCAGTGTCAGTCCATTGCGCAATACCAGCACTGAGACAAATGCACTCCGTGCTTGTCCTTCATTCTTACAAATTTGTCACAAATACTACTTCACCCCACTCTAGACTTAGTTGCTTGCTGTCTTCTGGCTACGACCAAGGGAACAAAAATCTAGTGGCTTCTACCTGATATTTTCCCTGTCAAAAATATCTTTTCCTAAAGGTTTTGATTTGGTTTTGTGGAATTGGGCACTAACATAGATACCTTATCTATTTATGCATATTACCATGTAAATAAGATTCTAGCAGATTGGAATAAATTAAAATCTTAATGGGGCTAAAATAAACCTCATTTGTAAATTAATTAAAAACAAGAAGCAAAGAACATTTAACACTTTTTAAAAAAAGTCATTTTCATGGTGCAAAATACAGATTTAATTTCCAAATAAGAATGGTAAACTGTAATCTTATGATGTGCAAGAAAATACTTGGAACATATGAAATAGCAGTCACAGATTTTGCAGTCAAGATGTTCCATTTCTGGTTTTCCAAATTGTTGCAGAAGAAACCAAAGGGTAAAGCAAATAAAATACTGTTTTTGCAGTTGACCCAGGTAGGGATGTGATACTGGTGGGAGATGGATTCATCTCTCTCATGTGCCTTTTTTTTTTAAAACGGTGAATTTTTATGTTCTGACGTCTCTGCTGCCAGCTCTGCCTAACATGCTTCTGATACGCTCTTGTTTCCACAGGCCAAGGCTGCAAGCACAAAGGAAGTTTGCTCAGTCCCAGCCAAACAGTCCCAGCACAACTCCGATAAAGATAGTGGAGCCGTTGTTACCCCCTCCCGCCACTCAGATTTCTGACCTCTCCAAAAGGAAGCCCAAGACTGAAGATTTTCTCACTTTCCTCTGTCTTCGAGGTAGGAGTCTTGCAGCAGCCTAGGGGGATGGTCTCATTCCAAGAATGAACCGCAGCACCACACACCGACTAGCAGCTAGACAAATGTACTGGTGCTACACTTGAATATATTGTGTGCACTTCAACTCTCAGCAATTTGACTGTATCTGCAGCAGAAGCATTCGAGTTCATGGTTGTAAAGACCATAAAATTAAGCCGGTAATAGTGCAAAAGGAAATTTCTTTTATGCTTAGCACTCTGTTATCCTGAATGGGTTTTTGTCTAGCTCTCTTAAGCCCTCCCCATCTTCCTTTGTTTTGCCTGACTATAAACTGAAGAAGTGCTTAACTTCCCTGAGTGCTTCTTCCTGCAAGAGGCGAAATGTGGTTAGAAATTGCCATTCTCTACTTACTCACTGTCCTTTATTGTTCAATCAGAGTGAGGCATTTCATCTCATGGTGGGTGGAGGGGTTACCATTGTTCTTAGCTGCCCCGGGAGCCAGATTGTTCCCACGTCGGTAATTAAAACAGGTGAGCTCCTCCACTCAGCAACCCAGGGGTAGATGAGGCATCTGGAGTTGTACAGCGAGATACCCGAATTATCCCACAGTAGCGAGTACCTGAGCCTGGCTGAAGTTGTATGTGTGTGTCTGGGATCTCTGGTATGTGTCTGTGAGCCTGCATGCCAGACTTGAGGACCTTAGAGTGAGGTACAGCTGACTGTCCAGATTAAGCTACAGAAGGAGACCCTAGCCAAGTGCTCATTTTTCTTGGAACTTGCCATGGCCCTGTGTCCCAAATCATGTACTGAAGATAGCATCTTTCATTTTAAACTCAGTTAATGTCGTATTAGCTCTAGCACGTTTCTTTTTTAGCAGGCTGCCTGTCCCTTTAGCTAGTCATTGCTCCCTCCTTAATGTGCTGGAATGATGCCTCTTGATGTTGTTTTGTCCCGCTACCTGCTGAAGGGTGTGCATTTGTTACAGATAGGCCTGGTCTGCAAAAGTCTTACTTACCTCGTGGGTTGAATCCTTCAAAGCGTGTGTTTGTGAGTTCCCCTTTCCAGTTCTGAGGTCTGTGTTGCGGCTGTGAGCAGC
>NW_010237674.1:97437-134560 GCF_000690775.1 Eurypyga helias | reverse complement strand
AAGCATTCTCACCTTAATGCAGCATGGTTTGATTTCTTTTTTCTTCTCTTGTGAGATTTTAGGCTCGTGGTAGCTTTACACTGGTTGCTAATATATCTGTCTTGACTCTGGTCCAGTATGGAGCCACCATGCTGCAGGGATTTCTGGTAAAGCGGGTAGGTGGAGGGGATGGAGTGGGATGGTTTGATAGCTTTTGTGTCTGTTTAAAGGATTGTGAGGAGCAGAATCTAATGGAGTTTAATGTGGCATCACCGTCCTCTGAAATTTAATCTGTGGAAATGTATTTCTAATTTAGTCTGCTATGAGGTTGATCAGTCTGTTGGCAGCATGTCACTGCTGTGATCTGGGCCAACTGCCACAGTTGTTGGTGGGAAAATTCAGATGGTGGGGGTGTGTGTGTATGTGTGTGAGCACACATGGCTGCATTCACACACTTGTTTTCCCTGCTTGCTAACTAAGCATGTGTTATTTATAGCTTTGAAGGCACTTGCACTTAAAGAAAGGCAACCTGTGTGGGGATGTGACTTATCTCCAATTTTATTTCCTGCTGTCTCTTAGCATTCTGCTTGAACAATGCAAATGGGAAGCACAGGTACTTTTGTCCTATTCCAGTGCTTCATTCAGAAGTTGGGTTGTTTGTTTGGTATGGTGTTGGGTTGGTTTTTTTTTTTTTTAATCAGTGGCTGTTTAGCTCTTGCACCTGTAATTTTCTTCTTTGTTATTCATCTGTAGAATAATTGATGTTTTGTACTGTCAATTAAGAACTTGCAATTCATTCCTAATTTCTTCAGTATGCAGGAGTACTCATATTTCAGACAACACGTGCATTCAGACGGCAAGATCCCACTTACAATTATATTAAAAACCACGAGGGAAAATCTGCTCTGAGTGCCACACATGGCATGTTCTTGGCCTGCTTAAACAGGCTGAAGTAAAGCAGAAAGAGGAAGCTATCAGCTCTCTGTTTCAGCACCTCCACAAGCTTATTGCTCCATCACTCCTGTGTAAAGCCTGAAAGAACCATAAAAAACTCAGGGGGAAGTCTTGGACATCTGCTACCTGGATACGTTTCTGGGGAGGAGCAGGAGGGCGGCTGTGTCTTAGAGGGAGAGGGAGTGAGGCTGTTGAGATTGCTGTTAGCATGGCTCTGGCTTTGTCTGAATTGCTGTGTCCTTCAGGAATCCCTGGCTGCCTGAGATTGTGCCCGTTTGGTCCCTCCGGTGGTTTAACTCCAGGTGGTGGTCCCTCTTTATGCGCATGTTGGGAAAACAGGAGGTGGAAGCTGGTTCTTAATATGCTTGCAGGGACTTGTGTAGCAGCTTGCTGGTGGCTTCACAAGTGGCCTTCCAGAGCACTGGCAGGCTTAGTTTGATGCTGCTGTTCTGGTGGTACCCAGTGAGCCTGGAGAGGGAAGAGCCCGCAACTTCCTTGAAACCTGTGTAGGGAAGACTTGTGATTTTTTTGGAAGAGGTTTGGTTTGGTTTTGAGCCTCTGTACTAATTATTTATGGAAGTCTTGAGGGATTCAGAATTGCTTGCATGGTGGGACATGTTTTTTCTGATTTCTGTCCAGATACGTCTGTCCAGACCTGGAAGTTTGCACTTTCATAATAAAACGTGACACACAATTACGTGGAAATGAGACCACAGCACTGTGAAGGCTGGTTAGTAGTGATATGGTTCAGGACAGTAAATCCCCATGTTTGTGTGTGTGTTTTTTTTAATTTTGTTTTGGTTTACCTTTTTTAGAGTTGTGACTCTCTTAGGTCCTAGTTCTTCAAAATGGTCTGATGATACAGTCCCTGCATTCATGGTCAAACCTTCTTTGGCAAGGGAGCCTTCTCCAGGACCAGTGTGAAAACAGCCCTGTGGTTGTGTCTCTGTCCTTGTCCCACTGCACCCATTGGCAGTGTCAGAAGCATGGTGTAAATTCATAGCACCACATCAGCATGCACTTTCATTTTCTGTGCTTAAACAGAGAAACTTAAAAATTTGGGGTTTACTTTTCACTACTCTGGGAGGTTTATTTTAGATGCCAGCAGCTGAATTCTGTGAGTGATGGAGCACTACTATCATGCTGTAAAGTCCTGTATTTAGGAAAAGGAGTCCCATAGGCCTTCTCCTATGTTTTAGAAAATGTAATGATTCAAATAACTTTTATTCTTTCTCTCTCTCTCTCTCTTTTTTTTTTTTTTTTTTTTAAGTAACCTGTAGTTTCAAAGGGAGATAATTTAACCAAGATGACCTGCTTGGTTTCGTTGTCCGGAATACTAGGGGCTTTAGACATATTTTTAATTAGTTTGTTTTTTGAACCCTTGATTTGATAATACAATGTACTAATTGCTTCTTAAAAGGTAAGCGAAGCAGAATGAAAAAGCTGTAACAGATGATGAGTATCTGAGCACCCTGGAATACATCTCACTAACCAGACTTGACAAGGCTCCTCTGCTTTCTATTTTTCTTTTTTTTTTTTTAATTGTGAATTTGCAACATAAGAAGGAAGGGAACAGCACAGATATCTCTGAAGTGTTTGTCTGCAGCGTTCTTATCTTTAAATAGCTTCTTTGAAGGAGCCCATATGCCCTTTGCCAGTGGCATAATTAGTATTTTTCAGCAGCACGTGTGGATACAAATGTGTTGTCTCCGTGTGGTTGTACAATATCCTCCACTTTTACTGTATTTTCTGCCTCGGATCAACTTCTTCTTACTAGCTTCTGTTACAGTGAATTTAAGTTACCTGTACTTTCCATAATTATTTACAGGTTAAAAATATTGTGAGTGAAATAATATAGGGCTAAAGGGGGAAGAAGAAACAACTCCCTGTGAGCAACAGATCTTTGGCAAAAGGTGGTAACAGGAAGGCTATGATTAGGAGCCTACATATTAAGAAGTTTTCCCATGATCAATTTTCTAATTAATCTGGGCCTCTGGGAGTTACATGCTAGAGAATTTCAGGGATTCCTAAGTAAAGATGGTTTAATTGAGATCTCACAAATCAAGTTTTCAAGCTCTTCTAACAACTGTTCTGCAATACACGTGACTCTTGGTTTTCTTTGAGTACTGCAGTGACTTAACAATGTGATGATTTCTTACAACTGGGCAAAACCAAAATGGAAAATGTCGCTAGAGCATGTTTGTCCAAACTTCAGTAACTTCTAAATCTCAGTGCCACAGTCCTCTTGCAGTTTGGTCTTAAACAGCCTTTTGGTTTTAAACATGTGGTTTAGTTAGTCAGCTCAGGGGCCATTGATCCCAGTCTTCTCTCTTGAGTCTTAACATGAGGTATTGTATTGTCTATGCCAGCAGATAACAACAGAGATTTTCTGTTATAACTGGAGAGGCCCTAAATACAAAACCATGGGAGCCTTAGTTTGGGGCATATTAGAAAATGACCATTAATTTGGATAGCTTTTAACAAGGCAGAAGCTACACTTGCCTGGTAATTCAGGAGGTACACTGGCCTTTAAGAGAGCTGGCAACTGCATCAGTCACATCCCTAAACTCTCAGCCCTACAAGGGAGCATGTTGTCACCGTGGAGCACAGCAACTTGATTAGGCTGGAAGCAAAGTAATGGAATGCTGATGCTGTCCAAAAATATGAGCTGCTTTGCAGTCTAGGTTGGTTTTTATAATTCAAAATAATATTAAAACATGAAGATTTATGATAATTTGTTTTAAATACTGGGGAAAGACTTTTTATCAATTTTATTGTTAAGTCATTTGATGTTTGAGACTGAAATTTTGGGATGGATTGAGAACACAAGAATAAACTTTAGAGCGTAGAATCTTAATCTTACAAACCATTTAATGAAAATAAGTTTGCATTTAGAAACTGTAATTTCCCAATTTTGAAGTTCTTTTTTAAAGTTAGGAGTAACACTGAAGTGTAAAAGAGAAGGTATATCTTGTACAGGCAGCCATTTAGTCCACCTGTGGAATATGCTGCTCTGGTCTGGTAACACAATCCTGCAGTAGTTTAGGGTAAGAGTAAATTAATCATTGTTGGCAGGGAGAAGTGGGTATGCAGGCTCACACTGAAAAGCACGCATATGAAGTATGCAGGCAGAGCCTGGCAACTGCCACCATGGCATTATTCCTTCCCAGGGCATGGGACTGCTGCTGCAGGGCCATCCCTCTGGGCATGCAGTGGAGGGTGCATCTTCACATCAGCTTGTGCCTACTAGGAGGTTTAGGAGGTTGCAAGAACTGCTGAGTGCAAGAGAGGAGTAGTGTGTGTGTGTAGTCCTGCAGCTGAATCAAAGTTTTACCCTGATCTTCCTGTCTTGGGGCCCCTTTCTGATGTTAATAATTCTGTTATCTACCCCTCCAAAAAGCCACAAGGTGAAATTAGCTCACTGAAATGGAAGACTTAACTTGCTGTTCAGTTGTGTGTAGTCCTGCAGCTGAATCAAAGTTTTACCCTGATCTTCCTGTCTTGGGGCCCCTTTCTGATGTTAATAATTCTGTTATCTACCCCTCCAAAAAGCCACAAGGTGAAATTAGCTCACTGAAATTAGCTCACTGTTCAGTCTTTGTATTTGCCACAGACTCTTGAGTCCCTCGGCAAGCTGCTTAGTTTCTCTGCAGAAGGAGGAGGAATATTTAACTCTGCATATCAGTATTGATGATGTGGCTGGACGTTGATTATGGATGACCTACCAGCATAAAATCTGAGTGCTCTGATGGCAGCAGCAGTGCTTTGAAACCTCAGTGGCCCCAGTTTTCAGAACCCAGGTATGCAACATAAAGTATTCTGGCAAAGGCAGCTCCTGCCCTTCCTCCCAACCACAAACCTGTGAGCTTGCTTCTGTAACCTGGGAGCACTGCCGTAGGTTCAGTGCTCCCAAAAAGGCTTATTTTGTGCCAGGAATAGGGCTCAGGATCTCTTGGGTATGAAACACAGCCTTGGTAGCCTTCTGGGAATGGCAGCACAGTGTCCTGGGAATTGCAGACTTATTGCAAAAAACAAGTGGGGGTTGAAGTGTATGTGGAAAGGGCTGGTTTTGAGGTTCGCCTCTGAATCTAGCCAGGTTAGTGGAGGTAAATTGTACTGAGATTGTCAGATATGAATTGGAGATGTGACAAGCTCTCTACTTGCTTAAAAAAAAGTATTCTGTAGTCTGTTACTCTGGTGTGTGTTTTGTTGACTTTCGAAAGTGATCCTTGTATTTTTTTCCGGAAGATTCACACATTTTTCCATCCTTACTCCATTTCCCTAAAAAAAGAGCAGTTTTATTTGGCTTTTAGCTCTACTGCTTTGACACATGGACTGAGAAGAAAATGGGGTTTATGTCACTACACTGGCTGATAAGTTAGCCATAACACTAAGAATCTTGTGATTCATTCATACAAGGGCAGAGGAAGGGAGAGTTTGAGCATTGGTGTGTTTATGAGCTCTGTTTTGTTTCTGTACTTGGGATGGCTTTTTCCTCCCTCTTGCTCAGGCACTGGGAAGCTCCCTCTGGGACTGTTCCTGCAGGTGGAGTCAGGCAAATGAGATACAATTCCTCTTGCCTATAGAGTTTATGCAGTTCATTCTCTTTTAGCCTCGCTCTGTAAAACGACCATAAAGTGTGGGCATAAATTACATTTATTTGCACTTCAGGGACTTGGTGCTGTCCTGCCAAAACGTAATAAGTAGGACATATAATAAATGAGAAGCAGGCCCTAAATTTTAAGCATTGAGATGCCAGTACATTGGGAGCATTTGGGAGGCAAGGTTTTTCCACCTGCATACAACCCCAAAATGGGGCTGTGTGTCAGAGGAGAAGCCAAACCTCTGGACACGGCTCATTATAGGGCTTGGCATGCTGCATGTTTATCAGGGCAGGCTTAAGTCCCACATACCTTGACCTGCCATGTGCTTAAATCATTCTGATGTCTTAAATTGTTTTAAGATTTTTCCAAAGCACATCTGGGTTATGTTTAATTGTTAGAAGGAAGAAAAAAAAAAGAGAGGAGCTAGAGGGGGAGTTGGTGTAAATAATTCATGGAGAAGAATCCTCCAATTTTGCAGAAACCGCAGCCCGAATTACAGAGAAGGCTCTTGGATTGAGATGATTTTTGTTGTGGTTGTAACATACCAGAGTTTGAATCCTGTCCAGATGAAAACATTTGGTTTGTACTTTAGTAAATATTACAGAAACATTGCCAGCTAATTCTGAAGAGTAATGAAATAGTGCTTTTGGCAAAGCGCATGCACTTTCCATGCTCCTGATTCCACTCTTCAGATCCAAATTCAGAGGTTTTTTAGTATGTTTAGCTGATCCAAGACAAAAGTTAATGTAATTTAATGAGAAACAAAACATATCATAATTTAGGAGGGAAAATTACACATTTGTCAAATAAAAAATAAATTAATAACCTCATTAGTCAAATAAAATGGCTGAAGAAGAGTATAGTTTATTAATCAGGCACTTGCTGCTGAGGTCAACACATCTGTATATACTGGTTGCGTGAGCATCAATTCTGCCTACTGTTGGTAGCAAGTCTGAATTTTGCACATGCAAAAGGTAACATCTTTTGGAGAAGAGTGCTAGAACCAGCACCCTCACTTAAACTCCCATATTTTACTTTGTACTTATTGTTGTATAAGCATCAAATTATTATAACAGAGGACATAAGATACATTTGTTGTCCTTTCATATGCATGAGGCAACACTTTGTGTGTAGTTGTGGTAATTGTTTTGCTATATAGTTAGGTTTTCTTTTGTGTAGCACTCACAATAGGAGAGAAGACAAAAATACTCGAGAGAATTTCAACAATGAAACTGCAGATACTGATGGAAACAGTTGCCAAAAATACTTCAAACCTTATTTTTTAATGAGCTGAGTATCCTCCCTTTTTGTAATAATTCATAGCTTATTGTAATTGTGATGAGTGAATTTAAAAAAGAAAAGTAGTCATTAATGATTTTCTTGCAATTTGTCACGCACAGAAGTATCTGATCACAGGAGCAGTAACTCCTGCTCTGATCGTGGTGAGGAGAGGGTACCTGGGGTTTTAGTAGCTGTCTGAGCTTTCTGCGTGGCTTGCAGTCCCTGTGTCAGCCACAGCGATTTGTTAGGCTTTCAAAATCCCATGACAAAGGCCAACTTTGGCAATTTGGCCTTCCTGCAGTGATTTGGAGGAGGGAGAGAGGGATGAGAAGTTCCCTCCAGGTTGCTGCCTGGCCTTGGCCATAGCTTTTCTGCTCTCAACTGTGAGTTAACAATGACTTGTTGAGAGGGAAAGGGCGAGTGACACGTGTCCAGATCAGGGCTGCAGGTCAACAGCACTGTCAGACAAAGTTACTCAAAACAACGTGCCCTACCCGCTTTACTATGTTTGTCACTATATAATGTCAGTAATTCTTTCAGCATCTTCCTTCTCCCATTGCTCCTGCAGCCTGTGTCCATCTACTCACTTACCTCTTGCCGCTTGCCTCTTTCTTCAGCCCAGCACATATGAGCCCCTCTCTTCTGCTCTGCTGCTTGCTGTACGCCCTGTCTTTCAGCTTGCTTCTTCTGCCATGGCTGCTTCTTCCTGCACCTCGTGTTGCAATTGCCTTGTCCTGTTCTTCAGTGATGGCACATGCTTTAATACAAATATTGATGCAAAACAAATCAACTGTCTTGAGTGGGGGGGGAAAAAAGGCATTTAGGAAGTGCATGCCTAGACATCATCAGGACAGAATGTAAAACGTGCAGCCTCCTAGGAGAGATTGGAAACATACTGCGTTTCATGTTTTGTTTAATAACATAAAGTGATATATTAAGCTACACATTCAATAAGAAAAAGTGTGCACAGAAATTTTCCAAATCTTTACTTGAGAGCTTGTAACATTACATTACAGTTACAGCATTTATTAATGGACTTTAATTTCCTTCGTCTGGGATTTTAATCTGAATCAGTTCCCTGATCTGATTCACCACATGGCCCCACAAAAAAGTTACACTGCCACAGTCAAAGTGGTGGCACAGGAGTAAGAACAAGAGGCCAGATGGGGGTAGATGCTCTGTAGACCATTTTTAATGCCAAGAAAAATGTCCGCACAGCCACAGACAGTTTAGATGGTTCCTTGCATGAAATATCTTCTAAATAAGTGAAGTAAAATTTAGTTTTTTCGAGTACCATCAAATTTGCTGAGTGAGCGGGTGTTCAGGCACCTGCTGATCGGGTGTGTGGCAGGGTGAGTTCCTCAGTGTGGAAGTTTTCTTGTGTACTTTCCCAGGTGCTGGAGAATACTCCCCTGCTCTCCCCCTTCATCTGCTGCAGTGCCTGTGGTAGCACGTGCCTGCAAAACCTGGGGGCTCCCGGCACAGAAGGAGACTTGTAAAATTCAGTACAGCCACAGACTCTCATAACTTTCTTCCAGATTGTTTTTTCTGTTGTTTTCTTGGGGATGGAAAGCGAGGAAGACCAGAGTGTACCTGGAGTACTGAGAGCTGGCATGCACCACCTCCCAGGCACGGATGTTGTGCAATATCTGAGGCATTGCAGCTCTTCTCTTTTGATGTTGGTTACTAATTAAATTCTAACGTCACTCTTCAGGTTGCCCTGAGTGGGTTTAAGGATCATGTCTTGGTTCAGAGGAGGGCAGGAGGAAGAGAAGGGATTATTGCTCATCTTTACTTTTGCTGTTTGGCTGACAAAACATGTGCAAGGATGAACTGGCATAGCTGCCTCATGGGTTTCTGTTGCTGAGTGTGTCCAGGCAAAGACAAAAATATGCGGATTAGTGTGTCGTAAAAAAAATGAAACAAGTACCTACAACTATATGTTCTGTGAACGCGTGTGTATGTTTGCATCTGGTGAACCTACAGTTTTCCTTATGCTTGTGCCATGTTGGAGGGGTTTTAATCATCTTGCTGTCATTTTCATGATAAATATCTGTTATACATGGAGAAACCTGAGAGTAACAACTCTTCAATGAAGTCTCTCTGTAAGGACAACCACCATGTTCTTCTTGAGATGAAGACAGGTGAGATTTATGAGGAAGGGCAGTGTATTTTGTGTGACCAACTGATACAGCTGGAAAAAGCGAACCAGCTATTGAGCGCACATTCTTCTCCATGTGTCCAATGGTCTTAGACATTGGTGGCTACAGTAACACTACTTAGTACTGTTTAGATAAATGAGCAGCTTTGAGTAACAAAAGAGGTCCTCTGCGGAGGTAGGCTGTGGCCTATATATACGCATCCCTCTTTGGTCTCAAGACACGATGAGGGCTATTTAGTACAGGAAAATTTATTATAACAAAAAAGGTGAGTGATTACCTAAGTTCCACACTGAACAGTGCAGCATCGCTCATATGAGCTTCAGTAGTTCTTCAGTCATGAGAAATTTGAATTTTATTTCCGTAATAAGAGTTTTGGGAGTTCCATTAGTTCTTTGCTTGGTGTAAACCACCAGTGCATGTCAACCACCCACACACGTTTGGTGTTGTGTAACCAATGTAACTGTCATTCTTTTACCTTGAATGAAATCACAGTGTACTTAACAGGCTTGTCTTCCCTTCAGTTTATCCATAAAGGGAACCTGCAGTATCTTGACCTTTAGCAGTCTGATTCGGTATTTTAAACTAGTGTTTTCTCAGCCTTTTGGGCATGTTTAGCCACATAGACTTAAAATGAAAGTTGTCCTAACCAGCTCAACCTGTCGGTGTGAACAAATTCTCATTATTTGAGGCTATTCCTGAACTGAAATCTTAATATAAAAGACTATGATTAAAAATAGTTCTAATATAAAAAGTAAGCAAGACAACTCAAAGCTTGTAGATTTTTCATGTTTTCTACCCATAACAATGCGTAAATAGGAAAAAAAAGCATGATTCCAACTTTTTTTTTTTTTGTCTTTTCTTTGTTTTGCAAGTCAACTTTAATAAATAATGTAGGAAAAGCTGGTGGAGGAGGAGGAGGGGAAGAGGTGATCCAGACTGCATGCCAGCTTTTCTCTGGGGTTTCATATTGCAGAGCACTTAGATCAGTAAAGTGAGGGCTAGCAGGACTATACTGTGTTATTGGATGTTGCTAGTCTAATTTCTCTGGAAATGTACTTCCCAAGCAGTCCCAGCTGTCCCAGGAATGCAGTTTAACCATTGTTGTTCATAGTTTTCAATTGGAAAGAATTAAAAAATGTCATTCTGACTGAAGATTTATGCACTGAGATTACAACGATTGAGTACCAGGAGTTAGGTGAAGTTTGTATCTGCTCTCTTACTTGGGTTACACTCTCCCTCCTTTCTAAGCTGAGTGCCACAGAACTATATTTCACTCTGTACTTTAAAAAAACCCAAGATTGGTATTGTAATAGCAACATTTGCATTGCAGATGATAACTTTTTGCTGGTTGCTGTTGCAAGCAGCTGACAAAAAAGCTCAGGGATGTCGAACTCAGGGGAAGATGTGGCTTAGAGAATAGATGCTATATCTGGTCTCCAGTTTTAGTGTCTCAGTAGGATAAAATTTCTGACTTTGTCTAATTGGAATAGAGAGATTTCTATCTGTGTTGAATCTAATATTCAGGGTTACTAACAGTAAGTTTCTTTTACTGCCATCATTTGTCTATGCATTTATGTACTCATGGTGCCAGACTCTGGATCCTGAATTGATGCACAGTGCAGACTTGCAGAGCTAATAACTTCTGAATCCATACCACAGACTTGGGTACCTAGATGGAAGAAGAAAGACAATTTATTTTTCAGGCAGCACTGTCATAGAGTAACTGTTTTGGAGTCTCCTAGTTAGTTGCTGTTGAGGCTTAAATCTCCCCTCCAAGCAGAAGAATTAATGTGCCTCTCAGCACCTTTACCTATTATGGTTGATTGCTTAGAGTGTGACAAAAAGTTCTGGGCTTGCATAAAAAATGCAAAGTTTTTGTTGCTGCATGTAAGTTGCTCCCATGCCTTGACATATGTCAGCAGTGCTAATTTGATCATTACTCTCTATAAATGTGAAAGTTGTGGCATGCAAAAGGCTTTCCACCTCCACACATTTATGTCTAGGTTGGATGGATTAGTATGTATGTTACTTTGACAGGGAAGAATCATCCTGCCCTGGGTGCTGCTGCAGTGTTTCCCCTAGCAGTCCCAGGGCTACCGCCGGTGCAGAGCACAGCGTGCTGGTGGGGAGTTCCTCTCTGCTCCTCCCCAAGGCAGCTGCAGTCCCAAAGGGGTCATTATAAAGACCATGAGCAGGTGGGGACTAAGTCCCACACACCCCTCACACTTGCTCCCCAACTTGTGCTGTTGGTCTTTAGCCCAGCTCTCTTTGTCCTTTGTCTTATTTAGCTACAGGGAAATTATGGAAGCAATAAGTCCCCATACTCCACTTCTGTTAACTTCCTATTTTTTCCCTTTCTTTACCAAAGAAATCTTTTTGTGAGTAAGTAGAAGTCTCGTAGGGCACCTGTCCCTCCAGGGGATAGACAGAAGACTCATTTCAATGTGGAAACTAATATTGTCCATAAAAGAAAGTGTCCATTAGTTGTCAGCAGTATTTGTACATTTAAAAATATTTATTAGATTGCTACGGTCATGTGGTGTCCTGAATCAGTGCAGGGAAACCTATACACTGTTGCATGACATGCATAGAAGAAATTTTGTGCGAGATTTACATTTAAATTACAACCTGTGGTGGTGTTACGATTGTGAATCCTTACCTCTCACTGAACTGTGTGTTGTATCTTACCCTTTCACAAACAAGGCAGGTTAGTAGGAACATCGCGGGAAGTAGGCAAGAGATGAGAAGCAACATCCTCGAGAGGAGCACATTGGGAGTCAGGAGACCTTTGCTCTTTCTCCTCCTTTGCCAGGGACCTGCTTGGAGAATTTAAGCGTCTCCATGTCTCAGTTTTTCTGTTTTGTTTAGAACTGAACCAGAATGCTGTGAAGCATTGTGTACAATACTGTATCGGTCTGCAAAGCATTATGCAGTTTGAATACTAATATTTTATTGTAATAATAACCTAAAAATATTACAGGGGTGCAGATTGGTCTGTAAATGCTCTTTTTTTCTTCTGTTTGGAAAAGCTGTAAGCTTCTAGTTTGTGCGTTAAGACTTCAGTAAGGCACTTAAGCACACATTTGAAATTAAGCATGTGCATTAGTCCTTTTCTGAATACACAAAGCTATTAATTAGGGCTCATAGCAAGACTGTTTGATTGTCTAAAATATGAATAGAATGTTCTGGGGGGAGGGGGAACCCTGCTTTTCAAGCACATACGTATCCTGTTGGAAAAAATTAATAAATAAAAAATCCTTCAGTTAGTCATGCGCTACTGTGACTTTCCATGTCTGAGTTCTCCACTTCCGTGGCTATGCGTAACACTAAAGTAGGTTGTGATCAATATGGTTAGTGCAGTTAGTGAATGTAATGATGCTAATGAGCCACTTCTTTGTAATGATCAGGTTCTCCAGCCCTGCCCAGCAACATGGTATATTTTGGAAGCTCTCAGGATGACGAGGATGAAGAAGAGGAGGAGGAGGAGACAGAGGACACAAAAACAGCCACAAATAATGCTTCATCATCATGCCAGTCAACCCCTAGGAAAGGAAAAACACATAAACATGTACCAAATGGGCAAGGTAGGTCCTAAATAGTGCTGTTCTGCACTGCCTAGTAAAGACATTTGAGCAGAATGTGCTTGATCCTTGTCAGTCCTTCTGGATCTGAGTGAAAAAGTGTACAGGTCATAATGGGAAAAATGGAGTGAGATGTAGTGTTAGCATCTTCTGCTTTATCCTGTTTCTCCTGACAATCTGAAGAGTTAACAGGGCTGGAATTGTATATATTTATATATACACACACATATATACTGGACTTATACACACACACACATATAAATAGACACAGTCACACTCTCTCTGGTATTTTGGGACTGATGTTGAACCTAGAATGATTTTATCAAAGCTAAAATATAAGCATTCATAGGTGTTGCCAGAATGTGTGACAGGGGCAACACTTAATTTCTCACATGCAATATTGATATCACAATTGCAGTAGGTTAAGGTTCTGCATTCATATTGTTGATTAAAAGATTTTATGGAAGAAGCTTTTCCAAGTCAGTTACTTCTGTGCAAGTCAACAAAAGCTACATTTGCGAGCTTCCTTATTTTTTTTTCCTCCGATTCTTCCCCTCCACTGGAGGAGGGGAGGGGGGATTTTTAAGAGCGGCTTCGTGATTGGTATTTGGCTAGCTGGGGTTAAACCACGACAGTTACACAGTATTTTTGTCACGATGTCCTCGTGACATATCTTGATAAATGGATCCATGTATATTGCAACATTGCCCAGTGTACAATGGAAGGCTTAAAAGCCACGCTGAAAATTTTCTGAGCCAGCTATAATGCTCCACTGCCAAAGTCCTGTGTGATGTGGTTCTGTCTCCAGCAAGAGACGGTGTATCATTACAGCTCTTGTGCCCTCCCAACCTGACATGATTTCAAAATGGAGCCTGTGCTCTCCATTTACTTCCTCATTATTAGTTTACCATGAAAATCTTTCCTTCTGGTGACTGCCTATTCACCTATTCAGCTCTCCTCTTAGCAGGAGGACTGAGAGGAAGTTCTCTCTACAGCACACTTTTTCAGAGATGGTTGTGACCTATGCCTGCTTTTTTTTTTTTCTTTTTTCTTTTTAGCATATTCTTTCATGCTACTCTCTGCTCTGAAGAAGAGATTAGTAGGTTCCAATTACTTCACTGTCCTGGCCCTCATCTCTGCTTTTCAAAAGGGTTTTTTTTTTTATAAAAGGTGCCCTTGTTACTTATACCTGAATTATTTTTTATGACTATGTCTGAATCTGTTTTTTATTGCACGCTCAAGCTCAAAACCTCTCTTTTTGTGAACCGTTTGTGGATAAGTGCAAGGAGACCTTATGCCTAATAGCATTTCAACTGTCAGCTGTGAGCAGGAGCTTTAATGCTGTAAAAGCCATAGATCAAAACTTGGCACTTTGGATCTATTACTAAATAACACCCCCCCCAAAATAACAGGCACAAAATTCTACATGTGGAAAATGAGATTGCGTTTAACAGAACTGCTGCCTTAGAGTTAAATGTGATGTATCGTTTCAAAAGGAGCCGATCGTGTTCCTTGAGAATGTCCCAGATGGCAGCCACTTTGAAATTAGCTCAAAACCAGAGACACCTGAAATCTTAATTGGGGGTAAGTAAAGACAAACTTAATGAGCCATCTAATGGCTTCATAATCTTTATCAATATAGATCAGAGTGAGCATAAATGAAGCTGCCAGTTTAATAGATCTGCAAAAGACCTTTATAAAATACATAGGAGACAATGTGAGATGTTTTGACAAAGGTGATGAAACAGGAATTCCCAGAGAAGGCAGCTTCTTCTTCTTCATTATTGTAATTTCTTTTTTTCTTCTCCTTCCTTTTTTTTTTTTTTAATTAAAATTTCCTTACCCAGGGGTATTCCCATTTGTCAGTGTCTGTTATTTTGGTTGACAGCCAATAGTATTTTTGTTTGCTGTGAATAGAGTAGGTTCTGGTTCATGTGTGTCTGTTTTAAATGAGACCACACACAAAGGCAGACCAGGGACGGGTGCAGCAAATGAACTTAATCTAGCGTGAGAGTCTATTTTTAATGAATTAAAGTCTTTTGTTTTTAATATACAATGTGTAGTCAAGCACTTTGGACCTTAAAACTCTAAGCATTTGCTATGACATACAGCAACAAAGGTTCAGAGCTTGATTAATGTCATTAGACAGTGTCAAATAATTGCTTTCTACTAAATGGGGGCCAGAACAACTTTCCTGGACGAAGTCCTTTGTCAGTATCCTCTTCTGACACCAGTATGGGGTGTTATTAGAGTTGCACACCGAACTAGTTGTTATAACCTAGCCTGTCGAGCCACCTTTTGGACGGCTAGCTCAGTCGAAAACGCCTAAGTACAGATAAGAAGCACGTGTAACACGTGGCATAGCTTGCTGCACGAATCAAAGTAATTAGCTCAACTGACTCGTCACCTTCCAACCTTACTGCTTACATAGATATATTTAAAGTGTCAGATGTGTTACCTGTGCCTTTTCATCCTCCTTTCTTAGTACTTCTGATGTGCTGCACACATAACCAACTGTTAAAGGGCAAAGTAAAATGGTTGGCAAGGGAAGTGTTTATCCCCTAAATTCATGGGAATGTGAAAAAGGTTTATGTAGCAATGCGCAAGTCTTTCCTTCATGCAGTATCTTAGTGCAGGGAGTGACAGTCGTGTGGTTAAACTGTTTTCTAAGATACTGTTCTTAAAAATTGATTTCATGCCACTGCCAAACTTTAGATGATTAGGCTGCATCTGACATATTTTAAGATGAGTTAGCAGCAGATAGAATCTTAGATGTCATTGGTGGTGCTGTGTGCCGTGGTTAGAAATGAGTATTAGTTCTGGGTGGGTCTCTCTCATGTTGTGTGGGATGTTCTGCATGTAACTCTTCCCATTAGTATCTTTTTCAGTGTACTTACCTTTACAATGAACATTTCTCACTAAGAGAACATACTGTCTAAAGACTTTCAGGTTTTGTTTACAAGAGAACTGTTTTTTGTAACGTAGAGTGAAACATGTGAGTGGTTCTTACTTGCCCAGGGTTTTAAGGTATGATCTCACAGTACATGTCATAGTTTAATTCAGGTCAGAGAAGACCCCAGGAGGTCATCTAGTCTTCCCTCTTCTACAAAATACCATTGATAACTTTCCTGACAAATTCAGCGATAAAACTGGCAGAGGTTTGTGCTTTTAATTATGTATATCTTTTGAGGAGGAAGGAAGTTCAGAAGCTTTCTAAAACTTGATGTGGAATTTTGGTCCTAATCAGAATGATTTTAATTAAGTTAGGATTTATAGTAGGGTTAAAATGGTAAAAGGCCAGAAACTGATTAGGTGAATCACTTGGTCTCCATATAGCTACCGAGTTCAAATGGGTATTTTCCCAGCTAAGAAACCATACGAACATTTAGTTGGAATAAGGAAATCCTTCTTGCTGTTTCAGTCAAGGATTTCATCTTTGTAAAGTGCATAGTTCCCTTTTAACCTCAGACCTTCTAGGTAAGCTTTTGGTGAGCTGCAAAATAGACATATGGAAAACTGGGGATGTGAGGTGCTGAATGTTGCAGCAGATAGAGCAGAGGTTCGGATGATTGTGTTGTAATTGCAGCCCTGTTACTGACCCTTTTGAGCGTGGGTGTAGGAACCTCATAATTCTCAGTGTTTAGATCCAGGACGCCCATCCACGGGATGCCTGCGTGCTGCTCAGATGGATATGCTTATTTTCCAGCTTGCATTCTGTATGCATCTCAAATGACCATCGGTCCATCTGAGACTATTACACGGCTCTTTGAACGCAAGGAATTTGGTGGAAGGAGCCAGGCAGGAGCATTGGCTTCAACAACTGTTTTTTTTCTTCGGTGAAGCTGCCAGGTGTGGGGAGAAACTTCTCAACCACAGCCTGGATGACAGGGCATCTTGCCAACACAGAGGAGGAGATGGAGAGACATTGATCTATTAGAAAATTGACCTTATGCAAGGGGAGGAGGGGTCAGTCATCAGCTGCTGCGGGCTGATGTGCCGGGAAAGCAGGTTCTCTGCAAGCGAGCTGTACTCTGCTTCCCGGGGGGACAGGGCCGTACCAAGTCTGAATTATATCTCCCTGCTGATCGGAGGAAATTCCAAGTTGTAGGTAAGAGGGTAGGCTTAGGTCTCTGTTTCTTTAAAATTAATTCTTTGAATTCCTCATGACTAAATAAGTTCTCCTTTGATTTCATTCTGTGGCAAAACGGAAGGTTTTCTCTGCAGGCTCCTGAAGGAAATTGTGTGCAGGTGCCAAATGTTTTGTTAGGCAGGCTGGGATAGGGAGCTGGAAGATGCAACTGGGGAGTTGTTGGGTTATCGGTCCCATCACAAAGGCAAAAGGGGATGGGCGTTACTCTACTTGAAAGGGCTTGTGGACTGGAAGAGGGCCTCAGGCGGAGCAGCGTGCACAGATCCAGTTGCGTAGACAACTTTGAAACTGCTCACAGCGGGCTACGGTTCCTCTGAGAACGGTTGGCTGATTTCCTCAAGAACGATGATTGCAGGATTAGATATTTTTCACACCAGCCCAGCAGTTCAGAGGTGGAGAGAAGTGCACGTCTGGGCCATCATACCTGGGAATGTCGTGTTTGTCTTCAGACACCTGAGACAAACAATCAAGTTTTAGTTTACATTTAGGAAAATGGATTTAGCTGTTATTATTTCTAATCAGACTTCTTCATGGAGTCTTGTTTCCTTGGCTGTAGCAAACCAGCCCCAGTATGTCAGAAAACCTACTGGGTCAGAAACGGTCACTGGTCTGTGCTATGTTTTGTTAACTTGGTCAGATAAAACCTGCTCTGCGTGCCTTTTGCCTGAAATGAGCAGGGGAAAAAATTGTGTAGACTTTTTTTCTTGGGGCTCAAGTTTCAAAACATCTCTGGCAGTTGTGCGTAGTAAGCAGACTTTACTAGAAATACTATACTCTGCTTTAGTGCAGTCTTCCTCGCTTACCAGAAATACAGAAGGATGTTTTGTTTCTCAATTTGCAGTGGATAATTTAACAGAGTAATTTCCGTACATGTGTAGTAACAAAGATGATGCAGGAAAAGATTTTAGATAGTGGTGTGTTTTTTTTTTTTTTCTTATTTCAGAATATGGTTCAGTGCACTGTTTGTATATCTTGGGCATAAACGGCATATCTTTTACATACATTACTGTTTGAGTGTGTGGTGAGAAAATTCCAATTTGTGGTTGCAATTGTTGGTTTAGGTTATTTTAACTAAATTTGATATTTGTGGGTGGGTACATAAGACAGAGTCTTAGGCTCATGCATCGTTTTTAGTGACATTAATCCCGAAGAGGTAAATATTTAGAAGAAAAATATTTTTTGCATCCAGCTAAAATGCAGAATGAGAAAATTTCAGACAGAGTGCTACAATAGTTAATGGGTAGGCAATTATTTTGATGATTTACAGCCTTTTGTTGAAATACCATGGAACCAGTAATTGTTGCAATAAACATTTTTGCACATTTAATTTTTCTGCAAAAATATGTAACATGAAAATTACCCGTTTTGCAGTAATTTACATATTTAAATATGCAAATCAGCAACAACACATTTGGGGATTTGCGGATTTTCAGTAGCTAGATATATGACCTGTGGAGAAGAATAGGGGAGCTGGAAGTTGCTCAAAAAAAATCAAATTGTTGTCCTGGTGAGAGACTTGTGATAACAGATAGGCACTCCTTGTATGGACTTGCTGCTTAGCGAGTGACCCTTTTGATGTTGTTTGTGTCGTAATGGTTAGGTGACAGTAATGAATTTGTGCTAAGGCGAGACACTTGGTATTGAATTTTTGCAAACGGTGGCATGGTGTCTCATACCAATAATGCTCCTCTCAGTGTCCCGATACATTCCTGTGCGCGTGGGGTTTTGCACTGTGTTACTGATGTTGTCAAAAAGAAATTCAGTGTTATCTGCCACGGTTTTCCTGTTTCACTTATGATAGCATGCAGCTATGGAAATTTTGTTGCAGAGTTGTCCACTGACAAATGGCGTTTGGGCTGGAGAAGTGAGGAAACAGTGGTATCACACGTTTTCTTATGATGCCGTGGTGTCCTTTTCTCCAGAGGTACACCTTTGCCACTGGCCCCGAGTAGGTAGGTCATGTTGGGGGGCTCCAAAAGACAGCTTCTATCTCTGGAAAAGGTTTATAGAGTCTGAACATACCCCAGCACTTAAGGAAAACAGTCAGCAGTATTAAAATACTCTGTTTTGTGGAAGTAGATCATTGGTTTAGTTCCTCCAGGAGGGGAGAAAAATTATTGCCTGGGTCCTTTAAGGCAGTTTGAGAGCCACATAAATGTTTTCACAGTGACTTAAAACTGAATTAAAGCCAGAGCAAGAATGTTTTCGTACAGTAACGGATACTTAATGCCAGAATGTTGATTAATATTACATCTCTTCCCAAACATGATCTATGTAACAACATGAGGTTTGCATTGGAATAGCTGGCTCGGGTTCACAACATTGGCAAGGCTCCCTTTTCTCCTTCTAAAAACACAACTTCTCCCTTTCACTCTTACCTTCCGTCTTTGTTTTGGATAGTTTTCTAACTGCGCAATCACTTGCTTGAGGCGGCATGAGCTCCGCAACATGTGGCATATGTGTACATGTATGGCCCATGCCTTTGTCTTCCAGATGCTGGTAGAAAGCAAAAGGGTTCATACATCAGTATTCTGCTGTCTCTGCAACAGACTGCCCTGTTATCTCAAGTATGAAGTATATCTGGTGCAGGAGTAAACTCCAGGAGGGCTTGGGGAGAAAGCTTTGCCCGTGGAGTGAGCTGTTGGCTGAACCCAGTCCAGTAGTTCTGCTGCTTGCACAGTGAAAGCCTGATTATTGTACGTATTATAAATTGGCTTCTGAATGGCTGGCTGGATGTAGCCTGTAAAATATTTGCTTGCAAATTCATTTGTAGGAATACTTCAGAAAATTGCTGAAAGCACAATAAATATTTATACCTCACTACAGTGTCAATTCCTGTAGTAGTTGCTTACCTAATCTGTAGTAATTGAGCACGTTTATGGCTTTACTCAACCAAAAATTTTTTTAGCCATTATTATAGCTGCACCTAGTACATGTACAGTTTGTATTAGTTTGCGCAGGGATTCTTTATCACAGTTTCAGATGAGATACCCAAAGTCCCTGTATGTGATCCTGGATGAATATTGGTGCCCCGGGTCCAGTTCCCCTGATGCAGAGAGCGCTGTGATGCGTCCATGGGCATCATGCTTGCCATAAGGTTTTGCTCTGCTTCCATAAATTGTATCAGTGGTTTAAAAACGTCCAGTTCTTTCGAGTTTTGAATGTGGTGGTTCAGTTTCTTTGCATTTGATCATCACTGCTAACCAAAAGACCCACAAGTATTTCACTCTGGGACTCTTACTATTTCAGCTTAATAATAATTGCTTTGGAGGACGCAGCATTTGGGAATGAGCATTCAGATAGATACGGAGAAAAGTATATTTGAAGCGTCTGGACACTAATAATTTACTTACGCTTTTAATTATTTGTTGGCAGTACTTTTACCTAAAGCTGTTCTGGAAATACAGAACTGGTTAAGGTAGCATAAAATAATCATGAATCAAGATCACAAAAAAATTCTGCTTTAATGTGAGTCTCACCACTCATGTGGGTTGGGCTTTTTTCTAGCTTTCTTTTTTTTTAATGAAATTATTGCTTCAAGGATGAAACCTTTATTGACTACTCTTTTAGGAGGGAAAAAATAACAGGAAGCAGAACATTAGATATTGTGCTCATCAGAGTTATCTCCAGGATGTGTTACTGGGACATGTCTGCACTGGGTTAGTAGAGGATAGGATACACCTTTTCCATATGCCTCAGAAATACTGAAAAGCTGGCAGACATGGGGAAGAATGCAATTTGCTGCATAAGAAGACACAAAAGAATAGTAATTTTCTTGTTAAATCACATTTGGTCTCAGTAATAGCTAATGCAGGGTTTTGGGGGTTGGGGGTGTGTGTGTTATTGTTTTCTTTCCTTCGAGAGGTGGGTGTTTCTGTCTTATTACCAATTATTCTCCAACAGTGAGATTTCTTGGGGGTCTTTTTGGTCTTTCCTGGTGATTTCATCTTTTCACTGAACTGTCTTATGAGCTATTCAAGCCACAGTTTAATCCTGCATTGTACTCTCTAAGTCTAAATAACTTCTCCGTTTTTACTCAGATAGGAGCAAAATCATAGTCTGTGGGACTTCCCTACCCCTTCCATGATTGGATTGTGATAGTGTTTTGTATTTAATCAAGTTAATGTTATGATACTTGTTCACATAATATGTTTTTGAATTTTGCAGAACTTATTATTGCAGAAAGGTTTTTATACCTATCTAGATTCTAACAACATTCTAGGTGTTGGAAGAAACAAACTCTAATTTTTATAGGAACTGATACCATCTACTGTTTAACGAGAGAAAGCTTGACCAGGGCTGTTTTGCATCTACATCTCACCCTTTTTATTGTGTTTTCAGGCTTTACGCTTTTTAAGCTTTTCTTGTGAGACTGAACATTTTTTCTCTCCCATTTCTCTCTTCCCCCTTTCAAGAATCTTACAAATTAAGACAAAAGATAATTACTCTGAGGGTAAAACTGGCAGGGTTCCCACGACACTTAAAATTAATGAGCTGTTGCATATAAAATATACCTTGTCTCATGTTCGCTGGGTTTTTTTTGGTGAGCCATAAAAGTGCACAATTTGGCTTTTTGGCTGTGTTTTCTGTTTTAGTAATTTTCAGTTTATAGAGTGGCAACTGAATACAGAAAACTAATCTATCTGACTTAATGTTTCCGTATGAGTAGATCAGTATATACAGTTTGTTCCCTCCAAAGGAAAATATCACTTGCAGTGATGAAATACATATTAACGAAGCTGCCATCGGTTGTTTGGGCTATGTCTTATTAAAAAGAAATAGTCATGCTTCCTACATCTGCAAGCGCCTTCCATCTGATGTGAGAACTCCTTACAAAGGAGGATGAATGTATTGTCGTGAACTCCCTGAGAGGGGTTTGCAATTATTATCAGTTCCATCACTGGAAATGAGACATGGAGGTTACATGACTTTCGCTGAAATCACTGAGAAATCCTTGGCTGGCTGAGGCAGTGCCAGTTGTTCCTGAGCTCAGGAGTGGCAGAGCCACAGGGAATTTGCTGTGACTTTGCTGCTGATGGCTTTTCTTCGGCTCTTACTCAATTTATGCAAGAGGGAAGGAAGAGAGGAGGAAGAGCAATTGTAATTATTTACTTTTTACATAATCTGCTTCATCACTTATGACCATCTGAATATGCTAAGTGGCCTGAATAACAAATTTGTTCATAGGTTCTTGGAACTGAGGCTTCTGGAGATGCCGTGAGAAGGTAGATAGCTGGTTGGGAAAGTTTGGAGGTAGATGTTCACTCAAAACCAGCTTAGATGCCCCTCTTCTGTCCGGCAGGATTTTGGGTTGGTTATTAGTCTTACTATTACTGCTGCTACTACTGTAATATACTGCAGGACATCTGTAGAGACAGCTAAGCCTCACGATTTAGAAAGGTATGCGTCCGTCGTAGGTATATCATGTTTAGTGGCAAAAGAAGGCTTTAATTTCACAAGAAAACAATCGCTTCATTCATTTAATTAATATTCCCAAGCAGATGGTTTGTGTTTTATGTAATAAATATGATTTTTAGATACCTGTGCTATTAAGAATGAATTTTCTTATTTACGTCCTTTCCTAAATCATGTCAAAACAGGAAGGGGTAAAAACCAAGAGTATATGAGTAGAAAAGGCAGGAGGGCACTTGCCTTTTTAGGTGTTGGATCACAAGCCTCGTGGACTTCTGTCAAGTGCTTCACTGAAGAGGGGGCAGCACTGACACAAATTCACCAATTTTTTTATTAACAAACAAACAGAAATGTGACATGGATTTTTTTTTAACCTTAGCTTTTCATGTGCCTTGACAGCAAAAGAGCAGTGACTGTCATTAAATAAATTCAGCAGAGGCACAGGAACAAAAATTGCGGAGATAGACTTGTATACATTTGCATAATATTTATTGTACAAAAAATAGGGTTTCTGTTCTGTGCTTTCTTATTGCTTCACTTCAGCAGAAGGCTGGGGTGCTCAGCATGGGTCCCAGCATTACCTTATATGACATGTTCCAAAATGGTTTTAGTATTTCTGTTTCTTTGCAGAAGTACCTTTTCTATTTTCAGCTTGTCTGCTATAGGCAAACTGCTGCCAGTTTTGTTCAGCAGTTTGGATACTGATGATAACAAAACATGCTTTTTGATGGAACATTTCCTTTCTTTCACATGACTGTAAAAAGAAATCCTTTTTGTGTTTAGGATATATTTAGAATTCCGTCGCTGCAACAGCAAAAAGTTAATTAAAACTGTCATAAATAAAAACCAAACTGCCAGGTCTAAATTTAGGTCAATCAAAACAGTAATGTACCTTATATGTTTTAATTTGGATGTTGAATATAATGTGTGTTAACAAGCAAAGGAAATACTTTACTAAATCTGTTCATATAAAGAAATATGCAAAATAGTGCTTCTACTTCTGTGTTGATTTTACTTTAGGTACAAGGAGACACTCAGTAAATATGCAGCACTGACAGCAGAAAAAGTTGGGTTGCTTTGAATGTGGAGTTTTTTTCTTTTTCTTTTTTTTCTGTAATAGTCTGATTCTCTCTTTTCGCAGTGTTCAATGGGTCCAGCAAATCATTGAAGGAGAAAGAACCTGCTCAGAAACACAAAAGCAAAGAGGCCACACCAGGGAAGGAGAGGAACAGCGAACATAAGGCTGAGAGCCGAAAAGACCAGGCTGCTGCTAATCACCACCCTACTACAAACACTGGCTCCTCTGCGAAAGGGCTCACCGCTAACAACCACCACACTCTACATAGATCGGCTCAGGACTTAAGGAAACAGGTAATGAATTTTACTCTACCGTGGACACATGGGAAATGCAGACTTTTAAGGTGCTAGCTCCATTTTCCAGTGCCTGGCATAGAGTGAACATAGCAGTCCTTAAAAGCATGCTCTAGAGACAGCGAGGATTTAATTTTCGGTGAAAGAGAGAGAAAGAAGGAAAAAAGAAAAGTGATACGTACATGGGAAGTCAGTAAGATAAAGCATGCTTTACAACCCTTTCTATTATCCAGTGTATACATATGGAAGAGTAACGTTCACATGGCTGTTTATCAAACCGTTCCAACTGGCACTCTTGTTGGCCTCTCTTCTGACAGTGCCAAGGCTGGCAGCACGTGGAAAAATGAACTCCTTTTGTGCACGGCTGTTCTGCTTGGGTTATCTTGGAGGCTCGCTGGTGTTGTAGAGGAGCTGACATTGCGCTGAGGTGTCTGGTATTGCATGTGGGTGACGCAAACCTCAGAGTCCGAGAAAAATATTTTGCCCGATGCATAAGAAGGAGCTTGAGGATATTGTCTCCTTCACAGCGGATATGGGGAAAAAATCTGACTTTCATGTTACCTGGTTGAAAACTAAGAAAAAAATTCAGCAAGAGGTTTGTCTCAGCCTGACTTGTATTTGGGTGTGGAAGTTTAGCAGACCAATCTTCTGGTGCTTGTGACTGGCATTTGGGCAGGATGTGTCTCCCATCTCTTTTTGATAATCGGATTAAAGCACTCCTAAAATAGCAACTGTCAAATAAGTGTTTTATAAAAGACTTTCAAAATCCCTGGTTAGCGTCCTTATTCAGTCTTGTGCTGGGTTAGCAGGGTACCTGTGCTAGGGCAGTGCAATACAGAGAGCTCACTGCACGTAGCTTTTTTTTTTTTTTTTTAACAGTAGTTCATTCTCAACAGGCAAATTAGAGACAGTCTTTATTTTTTGGCATCTAGAGGTTTTTCTTCTAAGTAGGCTGTCTTGCACTTCAGTGGAGCTGGTATTGCCCTCTTGTAGGACTGTCAAGGCCTTAAATGGCACCTCTCAGTCAGAAGTTTGGAAATTAAAAATGACAAAAAGAAAAACTGGTGTTTTTTCTGAGGACATCTTCCCTGCCCTGTGCTTCAGTGGTGTTTAGCTTCTCCTGGAAGCTAGTACTGGATTTGTATTACCTTCTAAATCACATTTGAGATCCTAAAGGCTATCTGTAGTATATTTCTCCGTGCCTCTGTAAAACTTCCGGTTTTTATTCCCCCATGGCAATTTTTGCTTACCTAGTCATCAGCTTGAATGCCTACCGCCTTCTGCATCCTTTCGGCTTTCTTTTTTGTGACTACCAGCATCCTATGGTCCTTGCTGTGACATGTTCTACTCCTCATGTTGAACAAGTTTTCCAAAGCTTAAGGATGCACATAATTATTTTACCTCATGGGAACACTTGTGTGAAATGCTTTAAAGTTGTATCATCAAAGCATGAATGTTTAAAATTCTTGTGGAAGTCAACTGCTGTCATTTGTGAAGGTAGTTCTGAGAAGGGAAAACACGTTCAATGTAGAAGAATTCTGTCCACGGTCCAAAGTGGGTTTTGCTTCGAGGAGTATTAGATGTTTGCAATTGTACTATGCAAAATGGAGAGAAATTCTAAAGCAATGCAGTGCAACCAGCAGTCACACCACACAGACACCTCATGGGAGTTTGGGCCTCAAGCTTCAGAAGATAAGGGGGCTGTAAATTGAGATTATGATTTTAAAAAAAGTAGTTTAAATTTTCTTCTGCAACCCACAGTAACATAAGGACTTTCTTACCAATTTTGGTGAAAATGTGGCTGTAACTAATTAAAGGTGGATTATACCTGACACAAAGACTTAGCATTGTACAAAACCTTAAATTTAACCAGTTATTTGACATTGTTGAATTTCCTTCCCTTGTCCTGAGTCTGTGTTGACATTTTCAGTATTTTCCAGGAGGTGAGTTGTTCTCCCAGGGTGTTCTCCCCATGTTTTTCTTCCTCCTTCCAGTACATTTTTGCTCCTTGTTCACATGCATTTATGTGGTTTATTTATGTGTGTAGTTTTGTTTTGTTCAGTCGTACAGAAAATAATGGCAGAACACTAGAGATTACCCAAGATTTTCTTTTTTCCTCTCATTCTTTCTTTCCTTTTCTGGTGTGCACTTGCACTTGTTACATGTTCCCTCTTTCTTTCTTCCTCCCTTGCTATCTTCCCAAATCCCTTCTACTTAAAAGGATTGTGGGCAAAGGAAATGTAGTTCAATGGGGCCCTCTCTTGGCCTAATACGGTAATTTAGCTCAGCAAAACACAGAAGCGTTTTTATGAATGAATTTGAGATCAGTTGCATAACTTGAATTTGCTTGGGACCAAAACTGTTGTTGATATTGCTAATGTTGGTGTTGCTAATGTTGGTGTTATTACTGTGGTTGTTATCTCACAAGTTGTTTGTTGGCTTTATGTTGTGTTTGCGTGTGTATGTGTCTGGAGGATGGTTCCTAGGTGCTATGCAGGGGTGTGTATGAAGACCAGTTCAAATCCAAGAAACAAATTGCTGCAAGACTATGTGCTGGTCCCATTTACTCTCTAAAAGACAACAAAATTTAAGATCTATCGTGCTGTCTTTTACTGCAAGTCAAGTGTTCAGTAAAGTGGAGAAGAGTGTCTGAAGACAAATACATGTCAGCAAAACTGAGAAGATAGCTGAAAAGCAAAGATAAGATTATTCATATCCTTTAGCTCAAGACTTTGAGTCATGTAAGGCTAATGTCAATCACTTTGTTACTATTTGAATTAAATTTACTTATTTCTTATGTGCTCAGTGTAAGCACTGCCTCGGGATGGAGCTGTGGCATAGACCCCCATTTGGTGAACCTGCGCACCTGACAGTGTGGCCAATTTTTTAGGCTGACTCTGTGTGTGTATGTTTGGTTTGGGGGGAGACATATCAACAGTAGAAAGGTAAGAAAATGCCTACCACAATTTCTTGTTTCTTTTGGTTCCAATCACCTGATGGGTCCTCAGAGACAAGTACAGACCATGAATGTGTAGGTGATGACTGACCAGCCAGAATTTCACATTTGTCAGTGTGAAATCTTGAATCCACCTGTTGCTTTGATGGTGGGCTGTGACCATGTTGTTTGTTCCACTTGTTTCCAGCTGGAAGATGTTTGTTGCAACCTATTCCTGTTTGAAGCATGGTCTGTTCTGGTCTATATAGTACTTCTGTATCTTAAACATTACTCTCTGAAAACACTCAAGATACCTGTGGGCATCTGGGGAGAAGCATTTGAAAACCATTGTGTTGAGTCTGCTCTAGAAAGATGATGGTCCTGAGGAAGTTTTCATCAGTGCTTGTTTCTTGTGGGGTCTTCTTAGTTAGCAACCAGAAAGAAATAAGTGAATCCCTGATGGTGTTCTCAACTTCAGAGTCGAGATGGGGCTTTGAGCAACCTGACATAGTGGAAGGTGTCCCTGCCTATAGCGGGGGGGTTGGAACTAGATGGTCTTTAAGGTCTCTTCCAACCCAAACCATTCTGTGATTCTGTGACTCAGGACCTGTTCATCGCTGGAATACTGTCACTAAGTTTGAACAAAAACTCGAAACAGTGTGCCTGTAATCTGGGATTGGAGGTTAGATAGGCGAAGCTTATGTACCTGTTCAGCTCAAGATTTGGCCCTGAGAGATCTAAGCTTTCGTTGTGTGGAGGCATTCTAGCAACTCTAAACCGTTGTGGTAAGTTGCTGTTTTGTTAATTAATTCAGTTTTCCAGAGTTTTGTATCTTGGCAGTTTTAATTCTGGCCTAAAGCTGATGGTGCTGATGGCATGTTTTCCTTTGAATAGGAGGGGCTTGTGAGCATCCTGTCTTTCTCCATGAGCACTTTCTTTATGACTGTGTTTTGTTCTCAGGCCCTGTGTCACCACCCCTTACTGAAGGAGTGCCCTGGATGGCCCTTCAGGCGCCTGGTCACAAATTCTTAAAATAAAAAACCTCGTAGGAAGGCTGGAGTGACAGTGTACATCCGTACAGCCGGACTGCTCACTCTGAGGTGGTGCCTTGACTGTACCTGACAGCACAGTAGTATACTTACGGCCTCCTTGAAACCTTCTGGAAAACCTCCCATAGAGGAGACTCCGCAAGTCCCATTGACAGCTTCTTCCAGTGTTTTCCTTTTCTACTAATAAGAAGGTTTTCCTAGTTGTGCCTCGCATCTTCTTTGTAGAAAATAAAAGTGTTTTTTTCCCCCCTGATTTTCACACTGAACCTGGAAAGACAGTTAGACTTTTCCCATAGTCATCTCTTTCAGAATAACTAAGCCCAGCTCCCTTGGCTTTTCAGCAAGGTCATATTTTCCAAATACCTGAGCACTTTGTGTTCTTTTAGACTTGCTGCCCTGTGTAAGTTTTTCTCACAGTGTGGTCCCGATGCTGGGTCCAGCCCTGCATAGGAAGGTGTTTTCTCTCGTCCCTTGCTTTTGGCATTTGTAGTAACAGGTCTCAGAAAGAGATCTGTGGGCTCTGTACCTCTGTTGTGCTTTGCAGCTCACTGTGGTCCCAAAATGTTATTCCTCTCCTACGTGTATTGATTTGCCTTTCCTAAAAATAGCACTTCTTCTATTGCAGAAATGTTCTGAAATAAGTTGTTCAAGATTGCCTTTGATTTTGACTTTGTCTCTGGAGCTCTTTCCAGGTGTGTGTCACAGGCACATTTTACAATAATCCAAGTTACTGATGGAAGTACTTGGGAGACCTGAAGCCAAGACAAGTCACCTGAAATGCCCTTCCAGGGTGGCAGTGAACTGTGACAACAAGATCTTCTCTTGAGGATGACTTTTTTTTAATCCCTCGTGAAGACACTTGAGAATAATTATTTCTAGGAGGTGTCACAGGAGCTTGTTTGGTTGAACGCCACATGGGACAATGACCAAAGTCCTACTGAAGCAGAGGTGCTTCTTCGCCTGCTCAGCCAGGTGTCTGTCAGAAGAACTTAGCTTAATGTGCAATTTTGGCAAAACTATGGTGGGGTTTTTTAGTTTGTTTCTATTATTTTGGGGGGTCTTAACATCTTATTTATCATTCGTGTGTGTTTACAAATTAACTGTTAGATGATTTGTTCCAGAATGATTTTAGGGTTTGAAGTTAGGTAGACTCTGCCTGCCCTCCACTTTGCTCCAAGAGCCATGGCCTAAGTCATCTAGGTACACTTCTTAGATTGCTGGGGTTGCCTTCTTAGCTCTTTTGCTGAAATTGGTTATGTCATGTATCTGGTAAGTAAAAGAGGCACAAACACTTTAGCCCAACTGTTGCATTTATTTTCCTTCCTTGTGTGGTGGTTGATCTCTGCTCTTCTTTGTTGTCTTTAGTTTTTGGTGGGGTTTTTGTTGTTTGTTTGTTTGTTTTTATATAAAATTGTTTGTGTGTTTCCTTTTATGTCCCTAGCCAACTGAAGTTTCTTTAGCTCCTTGGCCTTCCTAATTTTACCCATGCGTGATTTTGCAGTTCCTATATAGTTGCCTTTAGTCATGTAATGGTGTTTTGACTTTTTATTGCGATTCTTTTCTAATTTTCCAGACATTAGAGAACTCTCTGAACAGGCATAATGGCCTGTGCTTTTGCCCTTCCTTTGAGTGACAATTGCTTTGGTTTGGGTTTTTTGTAGGTGGGATTTTTGTTGTTGTTGGCGTTTTTTTCTTTTAACTCTGTTGCTTTTTCTCTACTGTTGTCACATCGTAGAACTGAAAACTCATTTCATGATCACTGTCACCCAGATTACCCTCCCCTCCCAGTCCTCAATCAATTAATCTCTGTTAGTTTAGATTAAATCAGTAATGAATGTTCCTGGCTATTTATAAAGCCGGAGATGTGCAGCGCTTGTTCTGACTGCTGCAAGTGGGAGGCAGTGTTTCAGCAGCCGTCTACTCCGTGGGTTAAAAAGCTGTGTAAAAGTCAAACCCAGGCCTCCATTTCAAATGCAAAGTACTGCCTAAATTTCAAGGGAAATGGGTAAATGTGTCTCTGTTACTAAGTGTTGGTGTTCCAGATGATCTCTCATACGTCTTTGGAAAGCTCAAGGTAAAAACTCGTGTCCTGAGTTAACTGGATTTTACTTAAATGTTTCTAGCTTGGAAGCACAGGAAGGACAAGAATATGGATGGGTTTTAAAAGGGCGTTAAGTACTGCTCCAGCTTCTGGAGAACAAAGGAGAAAATGCACACAGTAAATGCATGTGTACACATACCTCTGCACGTATGCAGAATCCATGGGTTCCAGTTCTGCTCCTGCAAGTCGCTTCATGCAAGACCCTAGCATGGTCTTCTCAGTGTCTATTTGATCCCTATTTTATGACATTCCTACTTTCTAAGTGACTACAGTTCTTGTATGTATTTGAGAGAAGTTGCCATGTGTAGTAATTTGGCAAGTATTTTGAAATCCCACCAGGAGATGTTACAACGTTGCAGGAATGGTGTTATTCCCCTGAATGCTGGTGAGGGGTGCTCGTACTGTATGCTTTCACTTTGAGAACTTTTGTCAATGTTCCTGATTTTTGGTTGTGTTTTTCTGCACTCACAGTAGTTTAAGCTTGTGAGAAACCAATGTTTTAACTTGTTTAAATGCTGAAATTTGTTTGAGGTTTAAACTTGAACTTAATTTTCTTAGTAGCAGAGCTTAGCTTTGGCAGTGCTGAGCCGTCACCATTCCCTTTGAAACTGAGGGTTGCTTTTGGTGCTTAACCTGTCTAATAGTTAAAATAATAAATTTTAGTTTCATAGCTGGGTTATGTGTCTGACAGAAAGCAGTGGAGTCCAGCAATTCTAAGTTGCAGTGACACATTAGTGGTGACTATGATGTAATAAAATGTGTGCCAGCAAAACTGCCCAGATATCAAACTTTAAAAAAATGCATTGAGCTACTGTATACATTTTTGTTTCAAATTAATGACTTGAGCAACATGATGCCTCCTAATTTTTAATAGGTATGACAGACTGGATCCTTCATGGCCATCCTGATCTGTTGGGTGCATAATGTGTTCAAAATCTCTTTTTTATATGCATGTATGTATGGACAGGAGGTTGGTTTGAATCCCAGTGTGTGGTTTTTTTTTGCAAAACATGCCCATTCCAGTAAGAGTAGATAGTATATGCTGGCTAGTTTGTCTGCTAAGAAGTAGTAAACTGTGTATGGACTTAAGGGAAGTTGGGTGGGAGAGAGATAGTGTCTGAGGGCTAGAAAAGGAGATAATGAAAGCGTTAGCTTGTAAATAAGACTGCCTGTGTTTTGTGATACCGTAACAGGCTTTCCTGTAGATGAGGAAGGTTGTAAGAAAGGGAAAGAAAGGTTGCAAGAAAGGGACCTCACCCTTCCTAAGGCCAGAGGCCCTCCGAAAGCAAGAATTGGCTTTCTGGGGACTTTTTGGTTTATTTAAAAAAAAAAAAAAGAATCTATTTTCTTTTTTTACTATAAATGACCAGTCCCTCCTCTTGCCTGGGTGAAAACCATTACGTGAAGATTGTATGAAGGGGCCAGGAGTCAGGACTGCAGAACATGGTTGTCCAGTGTCTGGGATGCTGTGGCCAGGTGGTAACATTATTAATTTGCTTTTCTGTTTTCTGTTTCCTTCTTTCTGCTCCCCCTGCAACACTCCTGGCATTGGCAGGTTTCTAAAGTCAACGGGGTCACTCGAATGTCATCTCCGAGTGCAAATGCAGCCAGTGCCAAAAAGATGAGAGAAGTCAGACCTTCACCGTCCAAAACTGTGAAGTACACTGCAACAGTGACAAAGGGAACTGTCACATACACCAAAGCCAAGAAAGAACTGGTCAAGGAAACCAAACTAAATCACCACAAACCCAGTTCACCTGTCAACCACACAGTCTCAGGGAAAACAGAAAGTAGCAATGCAAAAACCCGCAAACAGGTGCTATCCCTTGGAGCATCCAAGTCTAACAATACCGCTGTTAATGGTGTAAAAGTCAATGGCAAGTTGAACCAAAAGACATGCACTAAGGAGGTGGGGAGACAGTTAAGGGAGGGGCTGCGCAATTCGAAGAGGAGGCTGGAAGAGATGAATCACATAGACAAAATACAGTCGCCCACCAAGAGAATGAAAGGGGCCGTCAACTTGGCAGAAGTTGCCAGCAAAAAGGCAGCCGTAGAAAAGCCTTTGCTGAATGGACACCTTAAAAAGGAAGTGCCAGAGAAGAGTTTGGAAAGAAACAGGCCGAAAAGAGCCACTGCTGGAAAGAGTACGCCAGGGAAACAAGCACATGGCAAAACTGAAAATGCCTCCTGTGAAAATCGTTCTACCTCTCAAGCGGAGTCCTTGCACAAGCCACAAGACTCAATGGGAAAGCACGAAAAGGGCAGTAGTAAGTCTGGGTGGGGGATGCTGGGGGAGATTCCCATCCTTAGGCCCTCCACCAAGGAATTTCATGACCCACTGATATACATTGAGTCAGTCCGAGCTCAGGTAGAGAAGTATGGGATGTGCAGGGTGATTCCTCCTCCAGACTGGAGACCTGAGTGCAAGCTAAATGATGAAATGCGGTTTGTGACACAGATTCAGCACATACACAAGCTAGGCAGGCGCTGGGGACCCAACGTGCAGCGGCTGGCCTGTATCAAGAAGCACCTCAAATCTCAGGGCATTACCATGGACGAACTCCCACTCATAGGTAAGGGCTGTGGTTTCATTGGCCTTTTGCCGCTGCTTGTTAGCGTCCGTATGCGACTTTATGCTCAGTCTGCCTTTATGCTTAACCGAACCCCTGTTCAATTAACGCTGCAGGGCACTGCATCTCTCTTTTTATCCATCGGTCAGGCATGATGCAGGTAGATTGTTGGAGAGCTTTCCCAGGAGACCACCTTTCCAGGAGACACCACCTTCCTCCTGCCAGCTCTTCATTTTATTGAGGGAAAAAAATAAAGCTGTGTGGGGTCTTGGTCTCCAGATTTCAGGATCTTCTCCTTTCCCTGCTGTTTGTTTTTGTAGGTAGTACAACTATGGGTATCGGTAGCCTGGGTTAAGTGTTGCCTTGGAATATTTTTTGAACCTTTCCAAAGATGTTTTCCAAACAGGTTACAGTGCTGCCAAGCTTGAATACAAATATATTTTTTTCTCCCTTTCCTTTAAAAGCATTTAACCAAGGGGAAAAGAAAATATCTCGGAACTGACTTCTATTTGGGTACTCAGACACTTAAAATCACAAATTTGCAGTGACCTGCTGACATTTAACAACCATTAAGTGTCAAGAATAGGCAGTAAAATGTGGTTGATTGCAAAATGGAGGTTTCATTATTTCTCCCAGCAGGTGTCTGCCAGGGCTAATGCCTGAGTGAGAATCACTTATTTAACAGAATTCTTGGTTTATGGTCTGCTGTCAAATATGACACGTGACAAAACTGTGACAATAGTTGGTAAAAACATGACAACAGCAGCATACAAATGAACTGTGGAATGAGCCACCTCCATCTCTACTGCCTTTGCAGCGATAAAGTAGGAACAAACTTGTGGGTTTAATTTTTGTTAGCCCTTCCCTTTGTTTCTGAAGTGTTTTGAGTCAGAGCTCGCAGGGCCTGCATGTTGGAACTTGAGGCTAGAGTTTTGCCTTTGAGGCGTCGCGCAGAGGCAGCTGTCGATGCGAGTTGGATTGAAGGGCACGCTTTTCTGTTTACACTGCGCACAGCACTTCCCCCCCTTACCCCCGTTTTCAAACTTTATATCAAATATGGTAAGTGAGTGAAAAATGCCTGAAAGCACACAAAGAGATTGCAGAGCTTACGGTGAACCAGTGCAGGGCACAACAGTGAAATGGCAGAATTTAAGGAGAAGGAACAAGGGTTAGCCCTCTGTTGCAATAGCTGTGCAAAAACGTTCAAGGAAATCTGAAAATTAAAATCACTCAAGCAGCAATAAGTGAACATTTTGTATGCCTAATGTATGCAATGGTTGTATGCTAATAAAGAAGAATAATGAATTTAATTTACATTGGCATGAGAGAGAAGAAAATGTGCAAGACAGCTCGATTAACACTCCTGGAACAATGTTAACTTTTTAATGAAATACCTTTACTCGGCATTAAGGTAGCATTACTGTTAATTATTTGTATTATTTAAGCACCTAAGAGCCTAATTAATAGGCAAAGATTCTATTCTACTGGGTGCAATATAACCAGAGCAAACAGTGGTCTCTTATAAAATTTGCATCCTATGTATCCTTTTTGCAGTTAATTTCCTACCTATCTAGTGTTTAAAATTAAAAACAAAATGGAGGAAAGAAGCTGGAGATCATCGGTGTACAAAGATGAGAAATCTGTTGGTTCCAGCAGGAAAGATATAAAATGATCTGTGGTGATAAATGCACACTTATTTAAGTAGCCAAGCGTACATATCCCTTCTTTCAGGGCCAAATCACATTCCCATTGAAGTAAGTGGGAATTTTGGCAATGACTTATGTAGTGCCAGCGTTTGGTATTAAATGCATACCTGAAGATTTAAGATTTCTTTTTTCTTTAAATGAGCTTTCTTAGTAGGCAATTTAAAAATATTCATAACAATGAAATTAAGACAATTTAAAACAAAACCCCAAACCCAAAAATCTCACAAAAAGTCATTTCTGTGTAACATGTGCCAGGGCTCCTACTTAAGCCATTCTGTTATAGGTGCTTATAAATATTTTTATTTTCCTTCAGCTTTTCAAGGAAACTTTAAGCAACATGCTTAGGTCAATGCTGGAAAACATCAGCCTGAGATATCAGTGCTTCCAAAAGTTATGACTGTGTGAAATGGAATTATAATTGAGACCATTCTGTAAACCTTAGCTGTAGCTGGCCCTATGGAGGGTCTGCCAGATGCGCGAGGCTGGATGATGTGCTACTCAAGCTCTAATATTCCGGAGTGATTATGAGCGATCGTTCCATGATGCAGGAGAAAATCACATTTCTTAAATAGCTCATAAACAGTGTTGGAAGTAGGACCTTAAGCTGGGTGTGTGCTATTTATCCCACTGGAGAACACGTATAACATTAAACTTGGGCCACGCTTCTATCAAATTAGGAGTATGTAACTCAACTTTATGTAGGTCGCTGAATCTATTGGGATGAAAAGCCATCTTAAATTATGCCTTCAGCTTATTTGTGAACTGTGCATATAAAACACTATACCAAAAAAGTAACAGCCTGTAATAGAGGCAGCTTGAAAGTTATTTTATGGAAGATTAAAGAGAGAAGAAAGAAAACCTTTGAAATTTGGGGTTTCTTTTTCCGATGGTGGTTACTTTCTCTCAGCTTCAGTACTTAACCATTCTGACACCTCACCCCTCCTCCCCCAAAAAACCCCAAACAAACCCCAGTTACTAAATTGGATAAATCTGCTGCCCCATGGCCCTGCCTCCACCCTTGTCATATACTCCTCAGAGCCTTACCCTTGGTTTTGGCCACAGCCAAAGCCTTTCCACCCTTCTCACACCTTTGCCCGGCGCTGTGCTGGCAGCAGTAACGAGCAGGCTCTGCCCCGGCCGCAGCTGTTGGCATCCCAGAGTGTTGCACGTAGGTTTGCACTGCTGAGCCTCCCCCCCGCACTGGGTTGGCACAAGAGCCTGAGATGCAGCATGGGGGCGTGTGAAGAAAGTCATACTGCTTGCACTAGCAAGCAAGAGAAGATGCTATAGCTGTGCATCCAAAAGTAAATATTTATTATAACGCTGCTTCTTGCACTTCTCTGTTGTATAATAGCATTTCTGAGTGCTCTGAAACGCCTATGGCATAATGATTTTTTATTTTTCTCAAAAGAAAAAGGGGAAAGAGACAATGTGGCGGCAGCGATGTTGACACGAGTTTTGTATTAATTCTTCTTTTTCCTTCAGCAGTGCCCTCTTGAATTGTAGGTGGTCTTTGGTCCGTTTCTTCACTCTTTCTAGTGATGATTTATTTCTGTGCTTTGAGACTATTTATGATGTTTATTTTATTGTTCCTCATCCATTTGGCTGCTTTGTATGCTGCAGTTTGTGTAATTCTCCATTTTTATTTTTTGACTGGAGTGTGAAATGTGCTAGTCATCTTAAAACATACAATAACATAATGGAGCATAAAATATGGATGCCTCACACTGGAAGAATAATGTGTCTGGAACTTTTTTATGCAGTTGCAGGCACCAACCCCAAGCAACCCCCCACCTCCCTTGGTTTTTTTAAGTTTTTTTCTGCGTGTAGTGAAATCAGTGAAGTTACTGTGCTGCTTTTAAATACTAACTATTCAAAGTGGTGTGCAGACATTAGGTAATTGACGTTTCACCTCCAGAAAGGATAAGTACATGTCTTTTTGATTGCCAGCACCCATCTTGACACTAATTTTGCAGCTTCCTGGCATAAACCAGATGTGGGAGTGGTGGCAGTTGAGGGGAGGGTGGGAATTTGTGGGAGTTTTAAAGGACTGGGCAAGTCTCATCTCCATGACCCCTGGGTAATGACCAGGGAAAGATGCGTGTCATGGGTGGGCTTTGAGGAGAGAAGGGAATGAAACACGAGCAGGAGAACAAATTTAAACACAGGGAAAGCTATTGCAAATAGTAAAATATGATCTGCTGAATGAATTCAGCTATCAAAAGAGTCTTGCGCATCTGTCTTTAGCGGGAGGTGTACGAGAGAGGGACAATCCTGCTCTGGTGCCCAGGTGACTGGAGCTGTGCAGGTGGCACATCCGATAGGTTCCCAGCCTGGTAGCATGCTTGATGTGAGCCGCCACAGCTTTCCTAACCTGCTGCTGTGTTTCCCTTTCCCCTCCTCTGCTGCCTGGCACACACGGACCCCAGGAGGCTGCGAGCTCGACTTGGCCTGCTTCGTCCAGCTGATCAACGAGATGGGGGGGATGCAGCAAGTGACTGACCTCAAGAAATGGAACAAGCTGGCAGACATGCTGCGCATCCCCAAAACTGCACAGGACAGGCTGGCCAAGGTGCAAGAAGCCTACTGCCAGTACTTGCTCTCCTATGACTCCCTCTCCCCTGAGGAGCACAAGAAACTGGAGAAGGAGGTCTTGCTGGAAAAGGAAATCTTGGAGAAGAGGAAAGGACCTTTGGAGGGACATTCAGAGAATGCCTACAAGTTCCATTCCTTGCCCCGGTTTGAGCCCAAAAACGGACTCATCAATGGCGTGGTTCACAAAAATGGCTTCCGCAACAAGTTAAAAGAGGTCGACATCCCACTGAAGACGGGCAGGCGGCGGCTCTTCGCTCAGGAAAAGGAGACCACGAAGGAGGACGAGGAGGAGGAGGAGGGAGTTCTTAGTGACTTACACAAGTGTATATACAAGGTAACGAGGCAAGCTCTGCCGATTTTGCTTTGCAGAACTGATGATGCTGTTGTCTGTGTGGCATCTGGGTGCAAACCCACCTGGCTGGGGGGAGCTGATGGGCTGCAGTGCCACCCCCAAGGCAGCAGCACAGCCACCAGCTATCACAGCCGGGTGGCCTGGTGGCTTTATCCTGATCTGCCTGACTCTCATGGGGTGTCTGGAAAAGCTGGGAGGTGTTAGTGTCATAAGGAGGTGCACTGGGCTCTGCCTCCCTTCATCTCCTTGTGAGAGGTCCCTGAATAGCTCAGCCCAATTATCCTTTCAGACATAGTTTTTATTTTCATTTTCTAGTGACAT
>NW_010237674.1:0-97406 GCF_000690775.1 Eurypyga helias | reverse complement strand
TTTCTCATGCCTGCTTCTTGCAGGTCTCTTGTTGAGCGGAGTAGTGCTCCATATCGAAACTATCATCACTAGACATACTATTACATTTAGAAAGGACGAATTGAAATGCAAACAGTATTTTCATCCACAATGCCAGATTTTGCTCAGCACTAACAGTCACATGGATGCTTAGTCCTGCATATATCAAGTACATCCATTTACGAAGGAATGCTTATTCTTTCCCTGTATTTTATTTGGCAGTCTCCTACTCTGGAGCAGGACTTGGCACTGCAACTTGTGGTGCAGTTTGGAGTTGCGTTGAGTTGTGTAGCTGTATTTCTCAGAGAGAAATATAGCATTGAGTGTCTCTGCCCGGTAAAGGAATATGCTGCTCTTCCCTGTCCAATCTCACTTCAATCACCAGGAAATGAAGCCAGATAACCCAGAGTGGCTGATTGTTAAGCTATTTATTGACTGCATGAGCCATGACTTGAGCTTTAAAAGCTTGCTTCAGGTTTCTTTTGCAGCCTGTTATGATTTGTCAGCCCTAAAATTCTTTTACTTGGGTACTCCAGTCTCAATCCCATCTTTGAAAAGCAATCTCTTTGCCATGCTGCTGTTGGAGAGGAGCTTATCTAATGGCAGCAGCATTTGTGAATAGGGAAGTGGCATTTCGGTGCCTAATACTCTGTGCTTCATGGTGCTAAATGAAAAATTTGGTCCAACTTACCCCGACCGGTGTATGAACCACCTGAAACTTAATGGGGAAATGCCTCCATCTTCTTTTCCAGAGCAAATCCCAAGTTAGAAGATACAAAGTAACTAAAAAAGCAAGATTGGGATTTGTGATCAGTATTCTAATCAGATTTAGAAAATAAAAAAAGGCAAGCAAGCAAAGGACAGCTAATACAGGAGTCTGCTGAGCGCTAGGCCTTTACCCCAGATGGCTGAGAGCTCCCAGAAATACTTTTGTTCTGAGCACAGACACTGTTAGAGATGACCATCACTGAGGCTGCAGGCCTGCGCTCTCCCCACTCACCAAAGCAACTGCAGCACATGGAGCCATTGGGCAACGCCTCAGGTTGTCAACAGTGGTGCCAGGAGCTTCCTGGGCACTGGGGCTTGCCCCTTGCCCATTCTAATCCCATCCCACGATCATCTGCGCTGCAGAGACTGGGGGCTGCTGTCACAGGTGATGGACTGGGGAGAAAACAGGGGGAAGCAAATCTGCAGTGGATTTCTGAGAGATCCCTGCTGTGGAGTTCCCTACAGGACACCTGGTCAGTCTGAGTGCAGAGAGAGGCGCGTAGTTTCATTTTCACAGCACTTGGGGGAAAGCCCTGTAGAAGGGCTGATGCATGAAAACTGGTTATGTCACTTAGAGAGAACCTCAAGACATAGAAATAAGAAATGACACAACACTTTTGATGTACCAGGGTAACCCATCAGACTTGTAAAATGACTACAGTTCATCACTAGGCTTTTTAATAAGACTGAAGCAAGGTGGTACTGGCTTACACATTTAAGCAGAGGATACTTCATGGCATTTTATGAAACAAGTCTTTTAACCCTGCATTCTCTGTTCTTCATGAATGATGGTATCCTTCTGTGCTTGTGTCTGGTGGGGGGAGTCGTCTTTACGTACTAACATGTTTCTGAGAAACTCTGAAACTTGTTTAACAGGACATGTCCTTAAGTCCTGCGAAACAGTTTCCACAGATGATGGGATTGTAATGGTTCTTTCGAAAGCATGTTGCTAATTCTAATTAAAAATAAAAAACTACAGACAAAACAAACAAAAAAAAACCCCTCACCCCTTTGATAAATGCCCAGCTCAATAGATAGAGGGCTGGAGGAGACCATCATAATCATATGGCTATAGTCCAGTTTAGGCCATGAAGTCTATTACTCAGACCATGAAGGGGCCATACATTTAGGATTTTGCAGAGTAGTTTCTGCAGTCAGCACACGCTGGAGCTGGGACATGTTTTTAGACAGAGACACCCACTCTTGCAGGAGCAGTTACCACCGTTATCACACATCAAGGTCAGACTAAATCTCCTTTTTGCTCGTCTGACTTTCTGCCAGGGCTCCCAGATTATTCTCAGTGTTGCTCCTTTCCAGGCTGCAAGGCCTGCTGTGCTTTTAAGCGTGTGCTGCAGGCTGCTGTGCTTTCCGTCGTCACTCCTGACTGTATGGCTTTCCTACCCGACTAACGAAATGCCATCCTTTGTGAGCATGCGACGTAAGCAGCTGTCATCAGAGGTGCATCTGCTGCAAGACTTTCACTATTCTCTTCTCTCACGCATTTTAGCTCTGAAAATATTTTAAAAAGCTGTACTGGAGCTGACTGAAAACAGCGTTTGTTCCCTTGTAGAGTAAATGGAAGGCTTGTTAGCAGACCCGTTAGAGAGAGGGACACGCAGAAGAAATCACCAACACAAGTTTTGCCAGCCCTCACGTGAAACTGTCCCAGAAATCCCATGCTGAGCTGTCTTCAGCTGGGGACTTGGCGTTCTCGGATTCTGCCTAACAGGAGTCCCCCTTTCCCACCTGTGACTGTTGTGAAATCTCTGTTTTTTATGGTTGCTTTCACGTCTTTAACATGGCATTGCCATGTCCTTCTCCATACCTTCCCGCCAGGGTTGGTGGGCATTGAAAAGAGTATTTTACTCTTCAGCAATTCATTTTGTGTTCAGGTTAAAATGCTCCATTACAGCATTTTAGATTATTTTCTGAGTTGGCATTAAAAAACTTTGAGATGCTTCAGATAAAAAAACAACAAAACAACCAAACAACCCACAAAAAAAAACCCCAAAACACAACACCTCCCCCCCCGAAAATCCCCAATTCCCCAAAAAGTGAAAGCCAAACAACAAAACCAGACAACAAAAACCCCTCAACTGTTTGTTTCAACTTTTAGGAGACTAAAAAAATTCTAAGTTGTTGATAGAGGAAGAAATGGGAATGTGCAGTTTTAAAGGGCTAAAGTTTTTCTGCTTTCTTTTTTCTTGCTTGCTGCGTATCTGAGAAATGAAAGCCACAGTTAATCTTGGAAGATGAGTCCTTATTCTTGTTTTTCTGTGTAAGATGAGAGGAAGAGGCAACCAACTACTGTGAGGAAGCTGCTGAAGAGCATGTGTTGGCTCGTGAGCAGTGAAGTCTGTGCTCAAGTGCGATGACTGTTGGTGCGGGCCCTGCAGTTTACGAGTGGTTTTGTTGTAAAAGGCTGCTGCAATAACTGATTCATGAAGGCATTAAAAGACGAAGGAAATTGCCTATTGTATCACAGAGCATCCAGCTCTGAAGTTTATGGGAATCAGAGGGCCCCAGGCCCTGGGCATTTCACAAACTTTTTTTGGTACAGCTGATTATGCGGCACTCAGTTAAAAAAGTGACAATGTTACATTTGTAGGAGCATGGAAAAGTGATAGACTTGGCCTCTAGGGGAAAAGCTGCTTGTATAGTGGTTTCTAGTTCACTCTTGGGCATAGTTCTTAAATAAATTAAACACAAGAAAAGACTGAGGTGGCTTGCCAGATCTGTTTCATAAGTGAAAGAACTAGAAAGGTAATAGTCCGAGTAATGAAATGTTCATTTACGTGGAGTTTTTCAGTCTGTGGTTGCTCAGATGGACAACCATTGGGCACGATGGGAGTTAGAGGAAGGAGCGGTAGATCTGGCGAGGGGGCAGAGATGTTTTTGACTCTATGTTGGCAGAGGGATGCCAGTCACTGCTTGCAGCATTGCCCGCAAACCAGCATGGCCACGGCAGTTAGCATGGCCCCTGCCAGCTAGCGTGGCTCACTGCTTCCCAGGATGTTCCTTCTGTCCTGGAGTGGAGAAAATGATAGGGATGTTCCTGTCCAGCCATACCTATATGTCTGGGCAGAAAGGAGCAAGCAGGTTCTCATGCTCCTGTCTTCATAGCCTTCAAAGGATGCTTCCCAGAGCATCTGGTATTACAGGTATGTGTGAAAGCAGGTATCCAGGACCTTCGGTGTAGCTCAAGCAGAAAACCAGTTGAGGTCCTCTTCTCGTCGAGCTCCTGCAGCCAAGAAAGGGTCCATTCATTTGGCAATTTTACTTTTCTCAGCCATGTAATGACAGGTCCTAGTTCATTGCATTCAAACTGCTTTTATTGAATTGAACATAACTCTTTTTTGTGAGCAGGTGATTACAGTAATCTTGGTAAACTACCTTTTGTGACCCCCTTCCATCACATACAGTACTAGTTTGATGCTGAATGTTTCTGTGAATTTCCTAAGACTTTTTCACCTGTTTCTCTCTATGTAAAGAACGTAGCCACGTGGTCCTTTGATATCACGTATTGGATTTGATTGTAAAATGCAGGTAAGCGTGCCTGCTGGGTGTTGTAGAAAGCTGGGCCGTGTCCACCTTATGTATTAATGAACAGAGCGTTGTGCTGGACAAAGCAGTGTACGTGGCCTTCTGGGAACACCTAGTTGGTCTTTAGATGGTTGTTTTGGTGATTTGATGCGATTAAATTTATTGTATCTTTTGAGAGGTTTTCCCTCAGATAGAAAATGAGCTTTAGACCCACATTTGTTCTGGAGACAGTTTCCTCTTTCTCCCTATTGTGATCTGGGATTCAGCCTGTCAGGAAGAGTGTGAGGCCAGGGAGGGTAGAAGCATGTGGGTTTTTTTCACTTTTAATTTTATTTTCTTTTTCCACAGGGTAGGTCTGTTTCTTTAACAACCTTCTACCGAACAGCAAGAAACATCATGAACATGTGCTTCACAAAGGAGCCTACAGTAGCTGAAGTAGAGGTGAGGGCAGCACAAGGGATTGTAAAAGTTTTTATTTCAGGGGATTGAGTATGGGAATTCAGTATGGTTGATGTTCACGCATTACCATAAGCAGTTTAATGCAGTCTAGTGCAGGAGAAAAATAAATGGTTAGATGGTCATGGTACTGATTCTTACTTAAAATTTTGGACATTTTTAATAAAGATGTTGAACCAAGGGAGAGAAAGAAGTCTTAATCTGTCACATGCTGAAGCACAGGAGCCAAGACGATCTAAATCCTCTCTTCCCAATTCTCTGTTACTTTTCAGTATTTATATTCTTCTTTTTAGGCAGTGTTTTATGTTGAATTACGCTGAGGTCATGCAAGCCCTGCAAATTTCTGGAGCTTATGTTTTAATGAGAGATACCTGTTCAGTGAATTAAAAATGCACTACTGTTTTTTCTTACCACAGCAAGAATATTGGCGGATAGTGGAACAGAAAGATTGCCATGTAGCAGTGCATTGTGGAAAAGTAGATACCAACACCCACGGGAGCGGCTTTCCTGTGGGAAAATCTGAACCATTTTCAAGGTGAGATCACCAGATCTACCTGCTTTGCGGACTCGTGCCAGCTGCCCCGTTGTGCTGAGTGGAGGTGGGGGCACAAGGCTGGCAGGGCAGCTTGGTGCTGGGGACGTTGGCAACGGGAATTGACATGCATCTGCCTCTGTGTCATCCCTTAAATAGGCATGGGTGGAACCTCACAGTCCTTCCTAATAATACAGGATCCATCCTGCGACATCTTGGTGCTGTGCCTGGTAAGTTAAGTCTCTCTTCTATGTATCCAGCGGGTATAAGTGTCCTCTAAGTGTGCTGCTGTTGTCACCAAAGTCTTCTTCCTCTTTCTGGCCCCTTTGTTTGCTGGCTGACCGAGTAGACATGCAGTTTCTTGTAGCAGGTGGCATTTAAAGGAATGAAGGTGGGTGTGGATGTAAAGAATTCACGAATAGCTGAGACCGCATACCTGGGAAGGACCAGTGGTACTTGCAGCATCGCTTTCTGTTGTTGCCAGTACATCGGTGTTCTTGCTTTGTGGCAGGGTGATGAGGGATAGAGCCGTGCAACTTACTTACTTGCAAACCTGGTCTGGTAGCACACAGGTTTTCTAAATTAATTGTCATGAGTGCTCCAGCTGCATGCGTGCCGTTGCAATTTACTGCTAGAAACATGAGCTGAAAGCATAATTCAGTCTCCTGTGCAGGTGTTGAGCCTGAACAACTCCAGGATACCTATTTACAAGTACATGTACACTTGGCAACACGAAGCAACCTCTTCTAATCAATGACATTGATATTCTTTAAAGAAATTAAAAATACCCAGAATAATAAAGAATAAATTTTCTTTTACAGCTATTAGAAAACAGATATGTTCAAGGGCACTGTAACTGGCTGGTAGATGTTTTGTTAATGGAAAAACGCTGAATTTGTTAAATTATTCCCTGTGAACTGTTCGTTCTAGTAGGAAGACTTAAGGGTCTGCTCGTGGGTAGAACAAGATTTTCAACTGAAACGCCCTCTCAAACTGTCTTTTAATTAGAAGCTGCAGTTACTCAAAACTTATTTTCAATCTGTTTCAGGAGTGACAATTCCTTGGCTAAATATTGGCATGGTCTTTTCTACCTCATGCTGGTCTCGAGACCAAAATCACCTTCCATACATTGACTACTTACACACTGGTGCTGATTGCATTTGGTAGGTATTCCTGTGTTTTGTTTTCTCCGCATTCACCGCAGTGGCTGTCGTTAGGCTGGTGTTAACAGCAGCTCGTGTAGTATCTTTTGCACCAAGGAATCTCACCTAGAAGGTCCAGTGTGTGTGATCACAGTTTTAATGGGAAAATGAAGTATAAACTTAAGTGATGAAACACCCTTTCCTGGAGGAAAAGTTCCACTTTATCTTCCATGCTCCATTCTGAGATACTTAGCGATAAACTGTTTCTTCTTGACATAATCTGTGGAAAGTTTTCATGGCATAGAAGCCAAATGAGAGCTAGTCAAGGTAGGCTTTCCTTAGGCTGACAGGGAGATACTTGTCGAGCTAGCTCCATATTGTCACCTGTAAAATGCTTGAATCCACACTCTGACTAAATAGGCATCACTTGCTTACTTTATGCAAAATATCTTCAAGTCTGTGTCTACCAGGCTCCTAATATCTTCTCTCACATACATTTTTCTCATTATTATGTGATGATCGTTTTTAACACGATTCCAAATATCATTCTGGTGGCTCAGTGTGGACATCACCAGTTGGCTGCTACCTACATTTCATGTTTGTAGACAATTCCTGCAAATACTTAACATTCAGCTTATCAGTGGTTTTGAACATGGTGAATCCCTCCTGAATTCAGTGCATACGTACTGCTATGGGTGATGGCGTGTTAGATTGCAGTGGAAGGACAACAGCTGATGGATGGATTAGAGGAATCAGGTGCCTCTGGCATGTCACGTGCCTTTCTGCCAGGTTCCTGTGATCCAAAGGGATCAACAGTGAGAACAGTGAATCATAAGCAATGTAACTGTATTTCTTGATCAGAGAAAATGCAATAAAGGGAGAAGTTGTTTAAATGGTGCTCCCCTGAAAAGGTGAGAAGCTGGTTCCCTTTCAGCAACTCCCCTTTTGAACCCTGAGCTACTGGCTCCTTGTGATATGACGGAAGGCTTTTAGCACCCCTTTGGCATCCAAGAGTCCCTGTGGTGTCAGTGTCAACTGCATTTCACTCACTTGGAAAGTGTGTGCTTCCACCCTTACCTTTAATTCCCCTATTTCTCAGCTGCTGCTGATCGCAGCAGTGCTGACCCAGCTGCCACTGGGAAGGCACATGGCCCAGGAAAAGGATTTGAAATCTTGGAGGTAACCATTAAAACAGGAGCTCCTCTCTAAATATTTTAAGTTGGAGAAATGTATGCGAGCATACCAAGGGGTAAAGGTAAACACTGGATTATGCTGCAGACCTGGGAATTTCTGTCACTTTCTGTCATGGGCATTTCATGGCTCTTCCCCCTCTTCTCTGAATAAGGAACCTGTAATCTTTCATAATAATATATTATCAGAACAAATAGCTAAGCAAGCTACATTGTACTCAACCTTAGCTGACTCTGTTTCTCTCTCTGACATTCATCTAGTCTTAAAGGACAGTAAATCCCAAGCAGAATACATTCAGGAATCCCCTAATCAAGTTCTCAGGCCACTCTTCATACAGAGCACGTCAAAATAGTGCCTTTTGGGATTGAAAAGCCAGCCAGAGCTATAGGAAAGGCTACTCTTTATGTTTTTCCAAGCCAAGAAGAAGAAAACCAAAGAAGCCATTTGCTTTCTCTTGATGGGCTTACTTATACACACAATTATATAGCTTCAGGTGTTCTTGTGATGACTGCCTTGATGAAATGTGGATAGTGAGCAGGAATAACTCATAAGAAGGAAGAAGTGAAACTCCCTTTGTCTGTAAAAGCTGTTCCTTAGCAAAGGCTGCCAGGCTGAAGTTTCAGGCTAATATGCATTTTTAACTCATTACAACTTTTAATGTTGCAATGAAGTACCCAGCTTTATTGAGGAATAGATTAATTTAATGACTCTGGGTCTGGTGTAGTATCTGGAGAAGCCCTGACAGCATTGCGTTCACCGAGGGGTGGAAGCAGGCAATGGGGCACCAAAGCTCTTCTCCGTCTTGCCAAGCCCACCCAGCATCCAGAGTTCTTCTCTTCCAAGGACAGGTCCCTGTATTGCTAAAATCAGGGGTGTTTAATTTACCTGTAGATTACTTGGGTCACTGTCTAATCTCTGAGATTTACCTCCTGAAGAGGAAACAGGGGAACTCAGTTTTCATGCAGGGCAGAGGTCAGCAACCCAACCTTTATGTTCAGGAAGGATCCTCAGTGCCCATTAAAAGATGATCTTGTTCTGCCCAAGACACTCAGACGTCTATGCTGGCTGCTCCCTTCCCGCCTTTAGAGGTCCACGAAGAATTGTGCGTGAGTGAAATTGCAGCATGCGCCTCAGTCCTGGCAGTAGTCAGGGTCCCATGCACCTCTGTGCTGCCTCTCCTTTTCACCCATCCTTCCCGTGCTTCTTCCTGGGCCCAGCTTGTGAGGGACTGCACGCTTGAACCTTTCAGCTGTTCCAGCTAGTTTACTGATCCTAAAAGAAAAGAGCGGGCTCTGCCATGTTCTGATTTGAATTGAAAATGTTTTAATTGCCATTTGAAATCTGTTATTACAATGTAACTAGAGCAGCCTGCACACCGGCAGCTGTTCTGCAGCTGTCACTGTTAGCCGGGCAGGTACTGCGACGTACTGGATACGCGGTGTGCCGTTACGGTGGCTGTTGGCCCTTGAGCCTCACCAAGATGAGGTTCTTGACCTCACCTCTCTATAACCCAAGGATTTTTTAGCAAAGTCCTAATCGTTGTCAATATATATACCAGGGGTCAACCTATGTAACCCTGGGCAGCCAGCGCATCAGAGCCCTTACGGTGGCTACAGTTAGCTGTACAAGTAGATCCTGTCATCTCTTCTGGTTCTTGGCTTGAAGAGCAACAAAGACAAAGTCATCATCAGTACAGTGAACAGTAACAAGACGTTCAAATCGTGGGAAGTACAGCCACCTACAGACGAATCAAGCAGGATAACTCCGTCTGATGCAAACAGACAGCGTTAGTGCATATTATCCTGACGAGGTCTGTAAGGCCAGCAGAACGCTTTATGGAATCAGTGGAGAGACCGGATGGATGTCAAGAAAACTGCACCCATTCCCCAAAATCTTTCCAGATTTTTTCTATTCTCTTGTTGCCAAAAATGTTAGAAAAATGTCTCTCCGTGCGTCTGGAACGGGCACGGAAGGACTCCAGATTGAGGACTCATTGCTTAAAGTAAGCAGTGAGATAAATCCTGATAAATCTGGACATGCATTTTATTTGCATGAGCATAACAAATCCAAATAAAGTAAAGTCACATAAAAGGCCTAGCATGGCAGCAACTCCAGGCAGGTTTGGGAATCCCAGGACTTGCACTGTGTTTCCCACCAAGCTGTGATGCTCAGTTCACAGTTGTCAGCTACCAACTACCAGATCTTGGTAACAACTGTCTCCTGGGTGGACGTAAACCATTACCCTTCTGGTAGGGTGCAGGCAAGAGCAGCGGCTAATTGTCACTGTATCTCCTCTCTGCATCCAGCCCAATAGCAGTTCTCTGGGTGTGGGAAGCTAAGACCCAAGACTCCTGGTTTTTCTTGTCACTTCTGTGTAGGGGGCGCTGCTGGCAGCGAGCACAGGGAGATCAGCTGCTCCCTTAGCTTCTAAAGCAGAGGAAGATGTGCACATACCCAGCAGTTCTAAATCTCTCTTGCTGCTTTGGCTGCTTTTAGTCAGGTCTTTTTTTTGTTGCAGGGGAGAGGAGGGACGTGGGATTTGTCTAGTAAGCAAGGCAAGAATGTCTTAGGCTACTCTGTGTACTAACAGTAAAGATGATTTATGGTTTCTTCATTGTTACAAACAGAAAACATTATTAAATAAAAAGATCCTTTGGTTGCTGCACAGGTAATAAATACAACCATTTATGATAAAGATAACCATATATTGGTGCTCAGGAGATGCAACTTCTGCCCATCATTAGCTGTTTTGGTGCCATTACAATGAACATCACTCTATTGCTGATTTCTCTCCCCTGATTTTACAGAGTTTTCACATTTCTGTTTTGGGGATTTTATGGCCATTGGCAGCGAGTGAACATCATCAGACTGAGTCTAAATAAACAGCTTTCCATGGATCCTCAGTGTTTTACCAAAAAGATCTGTGTGGAAAAACTGTGTTTAATTTCGTTCCTTTAATGAATGTCTTGGTCTGAATTGCGTGGTGCTGTGTATCTGTGGGCCCTTATTTACTCCACAGTAAATCCTTCTCTTTTCCTCTGACAAAACACCAGGTATTGCATTCATGCTGCGGAGGAGAACAAACTTGATGATGTGGTACATACCCTGCTGCAAGCCAATGGCACTCCAGGGCTGGAAATGCTTGAAAGTAATGTAATGGTAGGTTAACCCTGGGAGAGGTGTTCCCATTTGAGAACCCCAGGATAATCTGAAGGCTGGTTGGTTGGGGATTTATTTTGGTTTTGTCTTACACTACATTGGTGCAGAGGCTGCTGTTAAAATCTGGCTGCTTTCTGCTTCCAGTGTTTACCCACATGGCATTTTTCTATCATGGCTCACATGTTAAAATGTCCAAATGAAAATAAATGTGACAGTGCAATAAATGTCAATTTTTAATATTGTCCATAATGTTTTTAACAAAGGGAGTGTTTAGTAATCAATTAATCTGCCATGGTTGGCATTTTATGATGCCAGCATGGATATGAGAAGCCTAATACTCCAAAGGATTTCAAAGTATTTTTGGCTCCCTTGTTTATTTTGTGGATAACAATTTCCACTTTGGGCATTTGGGAGCCACAACAAAACCAGCTCCTTCAGCTGCCCATGTTAACATGTCTCACAGGAGTGCAGTAGCAAGGTGGATTCAGTGCCAAGTCTGAAAAGATCTAGATGGGAAACCGAATGGCCTGCATTACTTTCTGTAGTAGTGCATAGGATTATTTTGAGGCGTTGTATTTGAAATTGTTTGGCAAGTGAAAGTTTAAACTGTTGGTTTCCAGAGCGCCACTTCTGTAATGCTCACTCCAAACACTAAGCTTCAGCATGTGCAGAAGGGAAGAGATGAGCTGCTGGCAGAGCACAGCTTTTCTCCACACCAAGTAGCACGTGGCAGTACCCGGCGAGGAAGGGGATCCAACTGTCAAAATTCCGATTTATTTCTTTCTTTGTTGTTTTGCTTTTATGTCTTTCTAGATCTCCCCAGAAATCTTGTGTAAGGAGGGGATCAGGGTGCACCGTACTGTACAGCAGAGCGGGCAGTTTGTTGTCTGTTTTCCTGGATCCTTTGTGTCTAAAGTGTGTTGTGGCTATAGTGTTTCTGAAACGGTGCACTTTGCTACCACCCAGTGGACAAGTATGGGGTTTAAAACAGCCAAGGTAAGTTGAGAAAAGGAGTTAAAATGGATTCACGGCCCTGCCATCTAAACCGACAGCAAACCAGACATTCCAGGATTTGGTAGTATTGTGAGACTAGTACAACTCTGTCTATTTTTGTGGACTGTTAAATAAATCTAGGAAAAAGTTCTGCAAGGCAGAAGGCAATCCAGTGTTTTCAGAAAAGCAGGAGATAATAATTGATAGCTAAAACCTTCTGTATATTTGAAAAATTCAGAAGATTGTTATGCCTGCAGACCAGTTTGCAAGGAAGCTTTTCAAAAATCCCTTCAGAGCTAATGGTAATATCTTGTATTATGCTTACTAATTTTTTTTAAAGTGATGTTTTCTAGAACCATTAGAATCTCAGGTGCAAATATCTGAATAACTGTGCTTGTTAGCTCGTATGGTAGGCAGAGTCAGTTAATACTCACAACTGTATTGCTTGTCTTTCTCTGCCCCTTCATTCAGGAACAGCTGTTGATCAGGGCAATTACATTTTTAATCGACTTGAAAATCCTTAGGTTCACTGACCAGCCGATCCAATACTAAGCTGTAAATAAAACAAAGTTCCCGTTCCCTTTTCACACAACTGAGTCAGGTTTTCTGCAGGAACAAGCAGGCGAATTGCCCAATCGTCATGATTTTGGCTACGTTTCTCTGTTCTTGGACAACGAATATGTGTCACTAATTGTGTTCCCAACCTCCTCAAATACACTATGGGTTACAGATGCTATTTTGGTAGTGTTTTGTAGCTAAGCCACTAGTAAATTATTGTTTACAGCTTCAGACCAAGTGGTTAGTAATTAAATGTAATATGTCCACAGTTAGGTTTTGGTTCTTTAGGGTTAATGGAATTCTTCCAGCCTGGTTATACTAACTGTATATTAACTTAGTTTGAAATAAAAGGTTATTTTATTACAGATTTATTCTGGGGGAAGGTGGGAATTGTATATGTGTGTAGGTAAGGAATGAGAGTCCTGTGCTAACCTTTTCTGTCTGAAGGTACACAATTCTATTAACTCCATATGCTGTATTTATTCCTCTGCTGAACAACTGTTTGATATTGTGAAAATGCCACTCCTGTAAGAGACAGAAATCACTATGCAGCAATTAAAAAGCTCTTCTTGGTGCCTCAAATTCTGAAGAACAGTTTCTTTTGATTAATTTTTAAGAGCTTTGCACTGGGTAAATATAAGCTGACTGAAAATCCAGCAGATTCCGATCTATGATAACCTACCTTGGAAAGCGAAGTCGCAGCTCTCACAAACTTCACAAGCACCACAGATATGTGTTTATATCAAAATAACTCTGGAAACACCTACTGCATTGTTATTTTCCTTTTTTTTTTTCTCTCTTCTTTTTTTCCCTTTCACCCTCTTCTTTCCTCAAACTATCCTGTGTTCTTAACTCCCTTAAATTTTGGAAATTCTTCCTTGGTTCCTTCACTTTGACACATCACTTTGCCATTTTCAAAGGCTGGCTGGGATCGTGCTTTTCAGAGGTTGTGAGATGTTTGGTGTAATGAGCAAGACTCCCCTTTTGGACTGTTAATGAACTCTCTGACAAGCAACTGTACCTTCCTGTCTGTCCGTTCTCAACAGCAATATTGACAGTTTCCAGCTGTTTGATACATTGTTTCATTCTGTGATACTGTGACCTGATTTTTTATAGTGACTCTCTTTATATTACTAAACAATGTTGTTTCATTTAATGTATTGAATGACTGCTCAATCTTCTTTAATATATGGAAAAATGAAATTCTGCATCTGAAATTGCATTGATTCCAGTTCATAAGGAGTTGGGATAATTGGTGTAATAAAGAGGGTTTGTATAAAGCCCATATAAAGGAACAGACAGGTGTCACCTAAACTATGTGAAGAACAAGACTGCTGGCTTTTACAAAAACACCCTAAGAGAGCTCTTGAAATTTTAAACTAAGGATGAGGGTAAGGTTTACCGGTGTGGAAGAGTTTGTGTTTGGAATGGCAGAGGGGAAGCTCCACATCTTTGAATAAGACATTGGGCAAAGTCAGCAAAACGCATGTAGGAAACGGGAGAACAGAAAATGGGGATAAATGAATGCACGCTGGTCTAGAGGGTTTGGAAATTAGGAGGACTGTCTGGTTTTAAAGGAGGGCTTTGGTGGTGTAGGGCCTACTAGAAACTTGGTAGGAAGAAGAGGCTCAGGCAGGACGGTAACACACAAAGGAGAAGTACATAGGAAGGTGGAGTTCATCATCTTGTTGGAGCAGCACTGCTGCACACAGAAGGGAAGTTACGGTCAAACAAGCCAGCTTCAGCTCTGTCACCAGTGACAGAATCTCTGTGTGCTGGTCTTCCCATCCTAAATAGGAAAAGTGTGGTATTGGCACCGTGCCCCTGACTGTCCAACCAAGATGCTGGCAGGGGCTTTATATGTATTCCCCACCCCACCCCTGTTTTAGTTTGGGTGAGGAATGTGCTTTTAAAACTCCCCACAATTTTTGCTCCTTGGTAAAAACCACAGAGCTGTCTTAGCCTGAGCAGACTGGGTTGATTTCACAGGAAACCAAATGGGAAGAGGCGCTCCAGAAGCGCACCTGGTGTCTCCCAGTGACGGACAGAGGACCAGGCTAGACTGCTCTGACATGAAGCCGTTGGCTTTACACACACGTGTCGTGGGTGCCTGAGTTGTCGGCATCAACGCCATAGCTCTGCACGTCCATTCCTCTGGCTTCGCCACACTGGATGGTGTGTAGGCATAGCCTGCGTCATGCTAACGGAGATAAGAAAGTTCTGAGGGCAGAACATCTGGTGGTAATGGGAAATGCAGTCCCCTCCCCCTTGGATAGTGGTTGCGTTGGTGTGTGATGCCAGAGCCGAAATGGCTTCAGGGAGCAGCTAGTCAGGAAACCCATGTGAGGAGAAGAAACTGTCGTCTCGCTTCTCCGCAGTGGCGGAGCCCGGTTCAAAACATCACCATCAAATAGCTGTGCTGTGATGGCGACCAGAGATTCAGAGCCTTGGAAGAGCAGTAAACCACAAAATACCCACTACTGTGGTGTTTCATTTCAAAAAGCCTCGTATAAAACCAAGGAAGCTTGTTAAATTGAGAATGCAGAAATCAGGGTGAAGTGCTTGCGTGCAGCATAAATTGTTTAAAGATGCCGTGTTAGAGGTTCACAGCACATGCACATTGCCTAGCAAAAAAAAAAAAAAAATTTCAAATTGCTGAACTTGGCATGGCTAAACACCAGGAGAAAGGAGTCTGTTTGAAATGAGACCAAAAAATCCCTTTTGTGTCCAGAAGATAGAAATGCACATAAAACGACCACTCTAGTAAGATGCATGTAAACACACCCAAATGCAGACCAGAAAGAGATTTTGAAGAACAGCTTGCTAAAGGTCAGAAGAAAACCTTTAAGTGTAGAGAAGACTGAGACCAGGACAGTCAACGTGGCTTTTGCAGAGAGGTCACAACGCCCAGGCCTTGAAACTTTTGGAATGATGCATGGACAAAAGAAATCCATTTGACCGAGTCCGTAAGCATTTCTGAAACACTTTTGGCAAGGTTCCTCAGAAAAGGCTCTTAAATAAAACACCTACAACGGGTTGAAAGGGAAAGTTCACACACCAAAAAAACAACTGATTTAAAGGGAAGCAGAGGATGGGAACAAACGGTCAGTTTGTGTCATGGAGGGAGGTCTCTTTATGCATTCCTCAGGAATTTGTACTAAGACCAGTACAGTTCAACATATCCGTAAATAACCTAGAAAGGGAAATGAATAGCAAAACTAATCATTTATCCTGAGAATATTAAGAGTAATGACAGCAAAAACTGGGGCTTTGGGGCATTGCAGGAAGGTTTTGTGATAGTGAATGATTTGAGTGAGAAAATGGTAGATCAGTGTTGATAAATTTTAAATTTACATTTAAAAAAATAATCCTAATTTGACAGACATAGCGATGGGCTCTGAACAAGCTCTTGCTACTAAGAAAAGAGATCTTTGGATCCCTATGGAACTGCCAGCCAAGTGCTCCAGCTAGGTTTGAAAAAGTCGCCTTGAATGTGAGGAATTGCAGGGGGAGAACAGACAACAAAGCAGAAACATTGCTGTGGCACTGCGTAGGCTCTTGGTACGGCCACAGCTCGAACACGTGTGCGATTCTGAGTCTCTGACTGCAAAAGGAGTAGAGAGGAACTAGAAAAAGCAGAGCCGAGATTGATGAGTAACAGTATGAATTAGCCTGTGCATTAAATATAAGTGGACTACTCAGCCTGGAAAATTAATCACCAAGAGATATGTACAATAGTAAGACCAGGTCACAAGTGGCAGGGTGGTATGTATGTTCACTGACTTTCAAAACATTGAAAAATATGTCACTAGAAGAAATTATTAGGCAGAAAGTCAAAATAAAACAAAAGTCTGTTTTGAAATACTTATCTGTGTATTTCAGTACTCCATGGAAGAGAAAATTGTACATGGATTCAGCAGTTCAGATGCATGCACAGAACCAGCGAGTCGTGCTAACACAGCACAGGAGGTCCCTGAGCCGCCAGCTGGCAGGAGTGCGCCTTGCTTTTTTCTCCTGCCGCTCACTGGGGCCTTGTGTCCCGGGGCAAATCTAACGTGCACAGAACTTCTCATACCACTCCTGAAAGTGCAGCTGTTCCAACCCCACGCAGGGTCTAGGAGAGCAAATAGCTTCTGAGGAAAGCCTTTCTTACCTGTGACCCTCTTTTGGACCCTTTTTGGTCAGGGAAGGTTACTAATCCATTTTATGATAGATATATTAGTTATCATTTCAGTGCCTGCAATCAGTGCTATTAAGAATGATGAATTTTATGTTACATTGGTTCTGATAAAAGAAATACTAAGAACATGTAATTAGGGCTACAAAACAGGGTGGAAAAAAATGAAGGTTAAAGACGTATCTTCAGTTTTGTTTGTGCCAAGCAGGTACTTGGTGGGCTTAACTCCTAACCAAAACGTCACCTTCACATTACACTCTAGCATTAGCGGCATTTGAAAACTCTCCGACTCTATATAAAACAAAACATACCTCTTCAGACACTGGGAATAATCCTGACTTCTCCCAACTGCACAGTAAGCCAAGGAATTTGCCTACGTAAGAATAATGGGAAGAGTTTAAGCTATCAAAACCACTCAGTTAGTATTGACAGAAATGAAAGCTTTAAAAGCTTACAGAGAGGAACCGGTAATGGGCAAAACTGAGCAGAACTGAACCCCCCTCTTTTGCCTGTTGTCTCTTTTCCTTGACATCTCCCCGTTTCGCTAGGCATTGTCTTTTTGATGTTCTAAAAGCTGCAGAGGAACAGCAGTCCTGGGCTTCAAGCAGGCCAGAAGAGCAGATCTTACTGGATGGCTGAGGGTGCAGATAGTGTATGAGTGAGCTTAAGTGATTGGGGTACTCCTCTTGGCCTCCACAAGAAACAGGAATTTTTAGGGAGAGAATTCTGAGGTGTTTGTTGGTTCGTCCACTTCAGTGAACTGCATGCTAGTCTGTTCCTGGGCATCCTCCTTTTTTATTTTTCTCATTTTCTTGACATCTCTCCTATCCTTGTCTTTTCCACTGAAGAAGTTTAATTCTCCTTTTTGAAAAAAGGGTATGCCCTGAAGTGTGGCGACAACGGAGTGCTTGTGTTTCACTTCATTTTCTTTGTAGATGCAGACTTCGCCTGTCTTTTCTCTGCAGTAAATTTCACAGTAAAGCATGTTAAGAAAAGAGAGCATGCAGAGTGATTTCTTTGGGTATATGCCATCATGCATCGCAGATGCTTCTTGGCTCTCTACTGGTGACTTTGAAAGAAAACAAAATCTTAGCTGTAACAGGCACCAGGGTATTCTCTGAGAAAGCAGTTTGCATGCGTTTGGTTTAGGTTTTTGAGTCCTGTTCTGTGGCATTTTCCACATTTTCAACCTGAACATGAGGAAACACTTCTTCACTGTGAGGGTGACAGAGCACTGAACAGGCTGCCCAGAGGGGTGGTGGAGTCTCCTTCCCTGGAGACTTTCAGAAGCCGCCTGGACTTGTTCCTGTGTGATCTGCTCTGGGTGATCCTGCTCTGGCAGGGGGTTGGACTAGATGATCTCTAGAGGTCCCTTCCAACCCCCACCACTCTCTGCATCTGTGTGGCATTGGCTTGCCCCGCACACGTGCAGAAAACCTTCCATAGTCCTTTCATCAGGAAAAAGTGGCCCACTTCAGCAAAGCATTTGAACACCTGAGTTTCCACTGAAATGACTGATTTATAATTGGCATAAACACTTTGTTGGATCCAGACTATGGAAAGCTTTTACATTTGGGTGTTTTAAAAGGCTACTTTTTGCTACGCTGAATTCACTCCTCCTAACTTTTAATTTCAATTTTGCTCAACTAATCTGGCAATTTCTGTCCCAGGAAATGAAGAGACGACGTATAGCCAAACCATTTTCAATGGAAAAGTTGCTTTATCAGATTGCAACAGCAGAAGCAAAAAAGGAAAATGGGCCGACTCTGAGTACGATATCATCACTTCTTGGAGAGCTCAGGTAACGAATTGGGGGCCTGTTGTACTTGTTTTGTTTTCATTGACAGACTCCAGAGGTGGATGACGTAAGTAACCATTTCAGATGCATGTCTTGCACCTCCTTAACCAAGCAAAAGCCCAGCAAACGTACTTGAAGACAGCCACATGTGGAAGAAGCAGTTTCCTCGGCTGTATCTGATGTGAGTGTGCCCGTGGTTAGGATGTCTTACTCTAAGAATTCCCCACTTCGCGCACCATCCGAAAGAATTAAAATGACAGTTTGCCTTGGGCTTTTATTTTGTTGATTCCTGGTGCTGAGAGTCAAGACTTCCCAATGCGTTATGTGAACTAGGTGGTGCCAAGCCGTTAAATACCTTTCTTTGGTTTTTCAAGCTCGTGGCATCAGTAGCCCCTGTCAGTCCCTGCCTGCAACCAGGAACCCTTGTCTTCAGCACCAAGATTGGTATGCTACAGTTGTAGAAGGTCCTTTGTATACAGAAAATTGTCTGGATTTAAACCACTGAATAAGCGAGCAGCTTATGGGTGCTGATGCGTCTTGCATTAGAACTTTTTTTTCTAACTGCGTTAGAATGTTTTAAAGAAAAAAAACGCCTTCGCACTCCTTCTTCTCTCCAGTATTAAGGAAATGTTTAGGGTTTCTCTTAAGATAGGCAAAAAAAGACAATATATTGTTGCCTGGCTTCCTGTGTAATGATCTTCTCTTTTGTTCCCTACCATGTAGTTGCTACCTATCTTTCAAGTTTGTGACAACTGATACTCGAGATGTCAAGAAAGTTTTGATGAATGGAATCTACAAACTGTATTTAACTAACTAGCATGTTCATTTGGAAAATTTCCAGTGACATATTGAAGGGGAAAACAGCCAATGTGTTGTTTTAGTGTTCAGAAATACAAAGAGGTTTGCTGACTGCTTTACCTGCAGCTGGTGTTCCCCCTGTGGGAATAAACACTTCCAAGTGCCTTTTTTTTTTTTCCTTGAAGAGGAAAAGTCTGCAAGTGCAAAAGGTGAAACAGAAATGTTGGTGCTTGCTGTTAGACCATCACATCGACCTCTATCAGAGTGGTTCTCAAACTTCTTCTTATGCTTAGGTTGGAATTCTCTGGAGGATATCGGTCCTTCCTGTGGCTGCTTTTGTAAAACAAAATCCCAAACAACAAAGCCTGAAAAACCCCTAACCAAAGTGGAACACTGTACCGCAACTGTTCCTTTGTTTTGTTTTGCTTGTTTGTTTAGTGTCTTTCGCTGCCGCCTCCCCGACCTGCCTTGCTCGCTCAGTTTGCCCATGCCATTTGCTTAGCTTGGCTCTTCACCCATCCTCCGCTGTGCCTGGTGGAGAGCTCTTTTCTCCCCTTCCATCTGCTCAGCTCACTCCACACTTGCTGTCTTCCACTCAGCTCCAACCCGACCTGCTCTCCTAATGCTGTGCAGTTCAGCATAGGAAGTACTGTCCACCTCGCAGACACCGGTGGGTGAAGGGCGGCTGGAGGGCTTAAGTCTTTACTCCTAACTGTCACCTCCTCCTTGCCCTGGGTGTGCCGCAAGATCGTCGTCTTTCGGCACAGTCACTTGCCCCGCTCTCCCTTCCCTGCCTGAAGCACCTCGTGGCAGCAGGCCCTCGGTTCATCTCTGCCTCCTGGTGAAGGTGGCTTTGTTACTCCTGGCAGCAACGGCTCTTCCTCCTCAAGGTGTCTTTTGGCAACTTCAGGAATGACAGTCATGTCAGCCACATCTCCCGACTCTCCACACGGCCCCGAGCACCCATCGACCTCCAGGAAGTACTCGGCAGTCCCCAGTTTCTCTGGAGCAGTTTGAGAACCACTGTCTCGATAACAGTGGTCGCTGTTAGAACCCGGAGGTAGCTTTTGCCATTAGGCAGCGCTGCTGCGGTGCCGGCTGTCTCTCGCCCTGCGTAGGGAGTGGCACCGAGCTCCAGCAGCACCCAGGGCTTTGCTGTGTGCAGCTGAGGTTTTGGTGGCGGTCGGTGAAAGGGTGATGATGCATGGCTTTGTGGTGCTGTGCGGCGATGCCAGTGTCTGATTGCGTACCACGTTCGCAGGGACACGGAGCTGAGGCAGCGGCGGGAGGTTTTTGCGGAGCCCATTTTTCAGCCACGACAGCAGCAGCACAGGGATGGATGGAAAGAAAAAGCCTCGAAAGTGGTTGCAGTTAGAAACGTCAGAGAGGAGATGTCAGATTTGTCAGCACCTGTGCTATCTCTCCATGGTGAGTAAAACCCTTTGCCCCTGCTGGGGTTCTGTGCCCCCTGGCCCAGCGTACCGTAGCGGACGGGAAGCATTTGAGAGACAGCACGTGGCTACAGCCCTCTCACGCACGCCACGCAAGATGCCGAGGGGTTGGTCTGGTTTGTGTCAGGACACCGATGGCCTTAGGCAGTGGTGACGGAAGACAAGCGTCAGTGTCAGCGGGCTTCCCTCCCCCTGCAAGGAAGGGATAAACTAGTCACTGGGATGCTCCTGGCCACCCCCGAGCACGTCTGCAGTGCACCAGGAGGGTAACAAAGGTACCTGCAGGTTGCCAGTAGTAGCGAGTCGTGGCAGAACAGCCCTCGGGATGAGCTAGCAGCTAAGATACGTGCCCCCAGGTCTCGGGCACGTGGCTACGGCCTGCGCTGCAGCAGCTTCCCTGCAAGCCAGGGTGCAAGGTAGATGTGTCCCGTCCATCAAGCCGAGATCCTGTTTGCCAGCCTGTCAGTTCAAAACCAGAAGTCGTGCCCATAAACATTCCCTCTTTATAGAAGAAACTGCCGGCTGGCTGTTGAGGGTGAGCTAACTGTGGCCGTCAGACTTCCACGGTTTTAGCTGTAGGCAGAACACCTAGAAATACAGCAATATCATTAAAAATAACAAAAGCCCCTTGCCCAACCTTATGTACCACTTAATTCCAAGGTCAGATATTTCAAGACACATAATACGGTGTGTCTGAGTCCAGTCCTTTTTTCTGTCATCTTCTGGGGTGTTTTTGGTTACAAATATTAGGTTTTTGATGGACATACAGTGCAGCTGTTAAATGATGAGATGTAGCTGTTTCCCTCCCTCGGATGGAATATGCTGAGTTCATACATGTCTTCAGACCACTGAGCAACTAACACACATTTAAGCAGGACTAGCTTGAAGTAACTTTAAAATGAGTTTGTCAGAAAAGCCAGCCAACCAAAACCTCCGTAACTCTGGTCCGTTTGCTCCAGAGTCAGTGTAATCGAGGGAAGGACTTTCCTAGTCACCCTTAACAGTAGTAAGGGAGAAAAAGTCAACTTGGTTGTCAGATTCCAAGCTGAATGTGTCAGCTTGGCAGGTAGCCAGCTGAGCAAATGTGACCTCTGCTGAATGAGACAGTAGCTGAGGAATCCTGTGGCTAAGCTTCCGATTTTATCCTTATTCAAGACAGCATTTACAGTATGGGAAACAGCTGCATGCAGGAAACCTTTAGGGTATGTATTAGAAACCAGTAAAGCTTTTTGCATGTATCATTATTTGGATTTGGGCTTCATTACTATTGGGTTTTTTGTTAAAAATTACATGTATCTGCCAACATTAGCACTCAAAAAGGGCTACATACTTTCTTCTCACACATTCTGAATCATTTCACAATGGGTACTGCCTCTTGTTTACGCCTCCTTCCACTAACCTGTAGTAAAACACAGGTTCAGTAAGTCACGCAGTAACTCCGTGCTGTGCACAACCTGGCTACAGTTTGGAGCTGACTGTACCTCTTTCTCCCCGGCTCTGCGTTTCCCTATAGGTTGTACAGGAGAACGAAAACGTTGTCTTCTGCTTGGAGTGTGCCCTGCGGCATGTGGAAAAACAGAAGTCTTGTCGGGGACTGAAAATGATGTACCGTTACGATGAGGTCGGTACGATACAGCTTTGCGATGCTGGGGAGCTTTGGTCCGAAATCGTGGGAGTAGGTTGAGCTTTGCCTTTGTCCTACGGAGACCTGAGGAGACCATGCTTTGCTGTTGGGGGGGTTTTTGGTGTGGGAAGAAGACGCTTTATTATGAGCCAAGTAAAAGACATGGAGGAAAGAATGATTACAAAGACGAAACCTGAAGCCTGAACCGCACGACCCTGTTACAGAACAGAGAAGCCGTGTAATGCCTAAGGGTCGGTGTAGGCCACGAGGCTGCGCTTCGCGTGGTTAACCTCTGCTCACTGCCGTGCTGTAGGGTAACTTCTCCCCATTGGCAGTGGAGAGTTCTCGCTGACGGATTCCAGTCCCGCCCGAGCCCTCTGCAAGGCAAACGTGCAGCGTACTCGTAGCTGAGAGGTCCAGTAACGGCTTCGCTCAGATGGGATGGTGCACAGTCACAGAGCTCATGTTGGTGATTTAGGGTGGTGCCAGGGTTTGGGCTAATGCGACGCTGCCGTGCAGCCTCTGCTGTCCTGTTAGCGCCGCTTCCCCACCTTGTGCGAGGGAAAGGGTGGGGAGTAGAGCCGGGGAGCATCCCAGCGCTGTGGACGGGGAGACAGCGGGAGAGATACAAAATCAGCTCTTTAAGATCAGTGCTGGTACAAGTAGCTTTTTGAGACGGGCTTCTCGGCAGTTTCTGATGCCCTCGCGTCGAGGTGTGGGGGGAAAACCCCAAAAGGTCAGAGTAAGATGAGGTAAGATCACGCCCCTGCGCTTTGTTCGTCTTTAATTGTAGGCTCTGTCCTGGTATCAGGAACTGGAGAGACAAACAGGTACAACCTAAGCAGCCCGGACAGCAGTGAAACTGCCTTTGTAATGTGATGAACACCAGAGAGTTTTGGGAGGCTACTCAGAAACGTTCATGTATTTCTCTTACTCTTGAGACTATGCAGTCCCTTACGTCCTGTGTTTTCACAGACCTGTTACAAAGCCTCCCTTTCCAGCAGAGTCACACAGAGTACTTATTTTTGCGGGGTTTTATAATTACCAAGTAGATATTTTAGGCTGCGTTGGGAAGGGCAAGCAACCCTCTCTCCCTCCATGCTGGACGAGGAGGCTGATTTTTTTTCACATGCAGAAAACAGTCACAGAGTTTCTACACTTCTGAAAGACACCAACAGCATGCCTGCCTGTCCCTACGGAGATTGTTTTGAGGGATAACCTGCATGTCAAATGCCATTTGTTAAAGCTACTCATTTTTAACTGTTAGGTCGTCTGAATTAAGAGCCTGTTTCAACTTTGCACAAAGACAACTTCTTAGCATTCTTACAGCCAGTTCAGAAAAATCTCCTCCCACCCCCCAACACCCCAAACTCCATCAAATCCCTGAACATAATGGAATTGGGAATGGTGCTGCCACCAAGACACTTTGATGTGCAGTTCAAGGACTCCTGGCTCCTGCCCATCCTAGTGCCATGGAACCGGAGATCCCAAGAAGCATTAAACAAAAGTAGCAGCCCATAACCAAGGGCAACAATGTCACAAGGAAAAACGGGAATAGTTTTCTTAAATTTTAAAGACATATTTAGCAGAGCTTAGATTGTGAGCAGCGTTACTGTGGATTTAAATTGACGGCATTTATGACTTCGTTCGGGTGTAGGTTTTAAACTGCATGTGACGAACATTTCTGACCCCAGTGAAGTAACCTTGCAGCCCAGCTCCTTTTCATTCTTCCTTAGTGGCCAGAGCGCAGATGTGTCTGGTGCTGCTGCTGCCTGGCTTCAGGCTTGGAGGGGGAAAGCTTCAGCCAGGGCGGTCTGTGGACGCCTACAGAGTACTTACTACAAAACTCCTGGTTGAGAAGAAGTCCTGTCTGAGCCAGGCTTCTGCACTCTCTGTGACATCCCTCTCTCTATGTATATTTCCCCCAGCTAAGGGGTTTCAGTCAGGAAGGCAGCACTACCCCTCTGTCCATCGGGAGTGACCGGAGAAAGAGCAGATGCTGATTTGTGTTCTGTTTTTCCCACTTCCTGAACAGGAACAAATAATCAGCCTAGTCAATCAAATCTGTGGAAAAGTATCTGGTAAAAATGGCAGCATTGAGAACTGTATCAGCAAGCCTACACCAAAAAGAGGACCTCGTAAGAGAGCGACAGTTGACGTGCCATCATCTAGGCTTTCATCCTCCAGTTCATCCAAAAGTGCTTCAAGTTAATCCCGAAGATGCCAACACTCTCATTTTGTCAATTTATATATATTTTTTGTAATTATTATACCATAGTTTGGAGTACTTGCTGTAGAATACAAGCTGTCTTTGCACTAGCTCTAAAGAAGATTTTCTTCTGGTTTTAGAGAACTAATTTTGTTTTAGCATTAAACTGTTGAATTTTTTTTTTTTTTGTACTTAGAATAGATAGATACAGCAGTCTGGGTTTTTTTTAAACTGCCGTATGTTCACTGTTTTGAAACCGGCAAGGGGCTGATAAAATATTAATTTGTATTGTCCCTACAGCTGAAAAAAATAAAAAGCCTTTTTGGTAACTGTGAAAAAAAGGCTTTTAACCCATTTTTTGAATAGGTTAAAGTTTGATGTGTTTTATAATTTGTTCTCCAGTCATGTGAGCAGATTTTTCTAGAGAGAAAAGGGATAGGAGACAAAAACTTGAAAGAAATTGCTTTACTTTGGCTGTCTTTTATTCTGTCACAGCAAGAGGAGTTTTGTAATTTTTTAAATTGGAGAATACACACTTTCTTTGGGAGGTTATGGCAGCTGAAGATGGACTTGTTTCCTAACTGTAGGCAAAAGGAGGAGATTTGGAGTATGTTCTCTTTTACCAGCACATCACTATGCATCTGTTTTGAGGGGGAAAAATAAAAAAAAAGGAGGAAAAAAAGACTGCCTGCCTTGAGGAGTCACGTGAGGGAAAACTGTGCCTGATTTCATTAGGAAATCCATTCTGTTATTTTTTGGTGCTGTTGGCTACTTTATCAAAAACCCTTCAATAGCATCCTTTAAAGAAAAAAAAAAAAAGAAAAAAGAAAAAAAAGTGATTGAAGCCATAAGTGCTTCTTTTGTCATAGACGTGCAATCTTTCTAACATTCCATTTCCATTCCACTGCTGTTTTTCACACCTTCACACAGTCGAGCATTAATTCTCGTTTTGAATTTGTTTCATTATTATGGTCACATTTAGAGCCACTAGCAGGTCTGCATCTTTCTTTTGAATGTGAAAATGCATTTGCTTTCATCCTGTCTGTTTTTTCTCTTCATGTTGTAACAAAAAAAAAAAAAATCACACCTTTTGTACATATGCCTGTAAATTTTTTTAAATACTTGAGCCTTTTCTTGGGGTGGGGGGAGGGATGGCGGAGAGACAAGATGAAGAAAAGCCTTACGTTTCACTTTCTTCATCGGTTGGATTGGATGCTTACAGGGTTTTTCTTGTAACATTTATAAGTGCTGCTTACATCACTGAACAACAACAAAAAATAATAATGGAGTAGCTGTTGCCCTTTTCTGGTTGTGTGTACAGTATGTGTGGAATAAAAAAGGGAAAACGTTTTCACAAACTGTTTTGTTTCGTAATTGAATTCAACAATACCGTAGCTACCCATATTGCACTGAGCTTGCCAGTGGTGACTGTCAGGAAAGTCCTATAATACAATTTGTTGGTTGTTGTTGCAGAAGACTGAACTGTTTTGGAATATTTAACAATAACATAAACAGAGTCAAGTGTTTTCAAATGTGGTTGTCTGGTTTTTATGGCCTTGCTGTGTACTTTTCCCTCTTGACAGTAAACTTCTGACTATGGCTTACAGTTTGACATTTAATTTATTAGCGCTGCTCTGCTCTCTTTCCTTGTAAGGAAAGACTTCATGTTGTTTATTGCCAGTTTTTTGTTTACTTTCCAGGTTTGTACTACAAGGTTTAATAAAAAAAAAAAAACTTTTTTGGACATTTTGGTCTGTCTTCTGGAAAGTGAGTGAGCAAAGTAAGGTCCTTCAAGAAAAAACTCTCCGCCACCAGACGCCTGGCTGAGTAGGGAACATCTGACGGTAGGCGGTGAGCTGTTCCAGCCTCCCTTCCCCAGAGAGGGGTCAGGAAACACTCCGTCAGGCAACAGGAGATGGAGCGAGTCCTTGAGGAGACTGGCCGCTTCCCCGCTGGCGAGCAGCAGGAGATGCCTCCTTCCCAACCGGGAGCTCTGCCAGGGCCGGTCTTCGGAAGGGATCTACATCCCGTCCTTTTACTTACGCCGTTTCTGACCGCCTTCCTTCCCTCCGTGCATGAGGAGCGGGAGCCAGGGGCCTTCTCGAAGGAGAGCAGATCCCTGCAAACAGAGCGTGAGACTTGACAAGAAAGAGGCGTTAGACACGTTCAGACCTCAGGTTTAGAGAGAAAACTGGCGGTAAGGCGATGCCGGCTGCAGCTCCTCGGGTTTATAAAGCGGACGCACCGAATTAATAATTCCTTCAGGTTTATTGCCCTGAAGTCACTGGCTTGGGGCAGCGTAGTGAAACAGATGTTACCATGAAGAAGCTGACCGCACTGGTGCTCCTTACAGATAACCGGTTTGGTTCTGAATTAGTCTCATCTGCTCACTGTCGTGGACAAAATATTTGGGTAATCAAGTAAAAGACAGGGTTGGGATAGAAATACTTTATTTTATCTCGAAAGAGGAGTAGGTTTACACAGTGCTAGGATACCTGCTCCACGAGGAGCGTAACAGTCCCGTGTGCAGCTCTCCTCCTCCTCCATTTCTTTTGTCTCTCCTTAACGCCTACGATACAACTACGTTGGTCCTGAATAAGAAGTGTGAGAGAGCAGACACTGCTGCACCAGCAGACAAAGGCAGGAGGCAGACAGTAGGTAGTAAAGAGTAGAAAATAACTTTTGGTTTGGCTTGGATCCTAAACCTTCCGTCGCAGCAGCTGAAAACATGCAAAGGAACAACTGGGGTTCAGTATTACACGTCAAGTCTAAGTATTTCCAGTCGGCCAATTAAAGGTGAGTGGTCAAGGTGTCTCTTTCCCCTTTAATTCTCTTATACATAGTATATACAAGAGTTTTACTGCTCCCCTGAGCCCCAAGACTGCTGTTAAAGTGTGTGTGCTTTAGGCATTTGTTCTTTCAAAAACCAACCTCCACACGACTGGCAATTTTGTAAGAAGGCGGCATCGCTAAGTAAAGCGACCTGGCTGCTAGGCTGGGTTAGCAGGCTGTTAGACAGGCAAGCTCTTCATTCACGTGTTACTCATTCAGAAGTCATTCGTAAAGGATATGGTTTTAAGATTCAGAGAGTTTGGGAGTCGCTCTCGTCACTAACGTCTGAAGCACCCTTCCTTTCAGTTACAGCAGCAAGGGCCGTGTCCACTTGAACTTCCTCTTCATCAGACTGGATAACCGGAGACTCTCCCTCACTCGCTTCTTGGCTGGCCGAATCGGTGCAGGTTGATGACAGCGAAGACAGTTTCTGTCGTAACTCGGACTGGCTCGGAACCTGAAGACTTATCTCATTCACGAAGGTGTTGGAGTCGGGCCCTTACAGAGTTGGAAAAAGAACAACGATCAGGCCGTGGCTCAGCAAGCGCGCTGAGAAGCCACTGCGCTAATGGAGCTCAGCGCCGCTTCAGGAGCTGCGCTCGGGCCGTTTCGCTTCTTTTGCAGAACCCCGTTCAGAACCCTCCCCAAACGCACTGTTGCCTTCTGGCCTTTCTGACGCTGACCTCAAATACCAGCCGCAGGCTGGTTTTAATCTGCCGCCCATGGCGCGCGCCTCTCTCACTCGGGCTGGTACAGCTACGCGGTGAGATGGCAGGAGACCCTGTCAGGGGGTGTAGCAGATGTCCAGTCTGCCCGCCAGCCAAGTCCACTCAACCCTCCTCACTCTGACACATCACACGGTAAGGGCCATTCTGCCTGTGCTGAGAATCCTCACCAACAGGAAAACCCTCCAGACAAACTCTGCCCGACGGAACGACACAAGTAAGTGAATTTAAAAAAATAACCCCAAAATAACAAGGAGATAGGCAATAATAGCGATCTCCAGTTTTGACTAAAAATCAAGATGCAGAAGCAAAAGAAATCCTTGCCCACAGCATGAAAGTGTTCCTCCGGTAGAGCTGTATCAGAGCTCAAGGGCACGGGAACGGGGTTTTAAGACTACATGTCCCACGTATCCTGCACAAAAAGAGAGGTCCAGTGCCATGCTCTTTGCTTGCAGACTGAGCGTTCAGATTCTCTTCCCTGGTCACTTCCTGGCAGAAGGAGAAATAAGGAAACGCCTAAACAATCTTTCTGTGCAATCTGCCTGATAAAGCCCTTTTGTCCTTCCCTCCTCTACTCAACAAGGGTTCCTCGACAGTCAGGGGACTCGGCTTCAGCGCTGAGTCACCTCAGTGAGAAAATACTCTCAAAAACCCTGTGGGATTTTATGTAAGAAGGTTTCAGGAGGGTCGGATGGAAAGGGGCTGATCACTACACCTCACCTCTGCCCGGACGCTGGCAACGCTTACAGCAAGATGAACCTGAAAACGTTTTAACGTCTTGAGCTGATTTTTGGTTTTACCAGTTACTAAAGTAACTTCCCTGCACTCTGTGGTGTTCGGTAAAATGGTGAAGCAAACCTTGCCTCGACCAAGCCAGTTCTCCTCCGACAGTGAAACGAAGAGTTACCTTTAAGCCATCTCATTTTTCTGAGGATGAAGACCACTGCGTGTTTGGCTCGACACTAGGGCGCGCGGTCCTTAAAGCTAGCACAGAAATCCCTTCTGATTCAGAGGGAAGTGAATCCTCGGGAACCACAACAGTAAGATTCACAAGACTTCACCCTGTAGTACTACTAAGACAGATTCACACTGTAGTAGTAGTAAACGTAGGGGAGTAAGTCCTGCAGCAAGCCTACCCCACCTCTGCATTAAGGTACCAGAGCTGGAACGTGACAGCCCGGTACCTTATATTGCAGTGTTTGTGCAGCTATGTACAGTAAATACATGTACACTATACACGCACCCTGTAATACTTACATTACGGCACAGAGTAAATGGTACAGGTTTCCCAAAGGCCAGGTAAGTTTCACACCTGTTCAGGAAGGAACAACCGCGCCTCGTAGGTCCTACACTTCCTTAGATAATCCGGAGAGGCTGTTTGTTGTTAAGACACAAAGCTGCTTGGTCCGGCATCTGCCAAAGACCCAGCAAGGGGAAAACAGTCCCTGACTCTGTCGCTCCTTGCACGCTCAAACAACGATCAACTTCAGTAACCCGTGAATTGGATGCCTAACCAAAACCAGCCTCCTGAACTCAGTTTTTGCAGTAAGACACGAGAACCGTCAGCAGCCGGGTGTGCCTTGACTACTCACCCTAAGCTCTGCACCTTCACAACAGGTTATTTAATCGCCTTTATGGAGGGAGGAAGAAAATTACCCTAGGATATTATTAACCTTCTTCTTTACATATCCCACAATATAGGACAGGATTTAGAGCATACCGTTTCTTCACGCTAAGTACTTTCCTAAAAGTATTTCAACCTGTATTTTCAAAAGAAATCAAAGGTACATTTACAGGAGCTTCCTCACCTCCTGCAGAGAACTCATGTTGGCGCCTTTGGGAAAAGGCATTTTAGTATTAAATTTTTTAATTAAGAAAAATCGCTTCCCTCGGGGATAAAGCACCCCGTGTCACTAATTCCCTGCTTTAAGCAGATCCCTCATCATGCTGCAACTTGCCAAAACGTAAATCTGGTTTTGTTCCTCAGAACACGTAAACAAAATTTTGGATTAAGATTAATTTAATCCAATTTAGCTAACTCTGCTGGCAGTAAGAAGGCTACATGAAGAGCTGCAGCATCAGAATGACTGTTCAGAACCTTCCAGAACACTGTCACATTCCTACATATATATATGTATGTACGAAGTGTTGGGTTGAACCATGATTCTGAATCTCTCTCACTGAAGATCTTACACAACTGATCAGAATCTACCTCCAAATGCCAAATTCCCGGACAATTCCTAAGGAAGCAGTCTTAAAAATAAAAACCTAGTTATCGCAAACCTTCTGTTGAAGTTTGTTAAAACGTCCTCCATTGAGTGGGTAGGGAGAAAAACGCACCCTGGCAGCAGTACGTAACACACCACCTCCCCGCACGGCGACAGCGCTCACGTCGGGCTGTAGCCGCTGGGTGAAAAGAGAGGCAGCGCACAACTATCCGGCAGTTTTGCAGCAAGCTCTCCTGTACTGCAACCAAATGCCAATGTTTTGAAAACCACTACTGAAAAACACTCAACCTACGTGAAGTGTAACGTTCTATGAGACAAGATCATGCGTTACAGATGACAGCAATCCCGGTGCCCTGCCACTGCGTCTCTAAGTACACCATCAGTACTAAGTACCATACCCAGCATGGGAGAAAGCACGTTATTGTCTTCGCCTCCTGAGTTTAAAAAGACATCAAGTGCTTCTTGGTCAGACATGTCCATTAGGTCCATCTGTTCCAGCATGTCCACATTCACCTCCATGGAAGACATACTTCCAATCGGTTCTGCAGTGAAAACAGGGCAGTGAGCAAAGTGACAGCCAGCTACATGACGCTGTTGCCTACACAGGCGCCAACAGCTGCTCTGACTGCACACATGAGCAGTGATTAAATTAGGTATGGAAGGAGCACACCCACCGGAGCTGCTCAGCAGCAACCTCAGCCCAAATCCAAGAGTACTCTGAGCAATCTTCGGGGCAAAACTCGCGTCCATTACCGGGTTTGTAAAGTAAAACATTTTTAGCAACAATTTTTCTAGCAATAGCATTGGCAGAAATGCTTTGGGATGGGGCTCAGGGGCAAAGATTGAAATTTTCCATTTTGCAACACTCCAGTTCTTTCAACTAAGAGCCTTTTTAGAGAAAAACAAGCACATTTAAGCACTCAGTTGCTAAATGCCAATATACAAGGGATGAGGGAATTCAGAAATAAGGGTTAATGTTAGCAGAGTGCAGCCACTCTTCTCCCTCACTCAGTCTAATAGAGGACAGTGGTTCATAAAACCGAGGCTGATGCCCAACATCATCTCTCAGCGTGGGGATTTCACATTATTAATTACTCAAGCAAATTGCTTATTATTGTCAATATAATACTGACAGTTCAACAGGGAATTAAATACTTGGATCAGCATCTTCTTCCTTGAATAACAGAACATGCAAACCGAGAGCAAGTTAGGGGTACCCGGATTTAAGTCCGGTTGCTGTAGGTGTAACATCAAATACTAAGTGAACAGTTTAATGGTTTATCTAGATTTAACAACTGCACTATGAAAAGCTTTCACACGTGAACTGAGACACAATCCTATAATTCGATTTTTTTTTTTCCCAAAATGGACTATAGCTCGGTAGTTTTACATGTACTGCAGGACCAAATCTTTCACTAAAACCGATTCTTTGATATACATGTGTTCTGCATCATACTGCAAGGCTGAGGTTCAGAAAGTGAGGTACCCTAACCCTCTCGCAGAGCCCTGTGTCCACTGCTAGCCAGCGACATGGCCGCTTTTAGTCTAAGGGGGCTGTATATACACATGCAGAAAGCAGGAGACCCAAACTCAACTCCTTCCTAGACCACAGCAGTTCAGATGTACATATCCCACCTCTCAGAAGACTGTCCTAGTGACCAATCCAGAGCATTTTGCAGGTGAGCCTTTATAGCACTCATGCACAGAAACATCTTGGATTCTATTCCCTGCTCCAACATTACAAACAACAGCAGAACTGATCTTCGGAGCAGGGACAGAATCTCTACATTTCTTCTGGCCACAAGTGACGTAATCTCCCGCTTGCATTCTTTCTGGTCCTACAGTCCCTGCATTTTGGCCCAACAGATGGATACCTCCCACACAGAAGTGCCTGTAGTCTGTGGCATCCTTGTGCTTTAACTAGTCAGGAGATGCCAGACTTGAGTCATCTCATCCTAAGGAGGGAGCTTAATCTGAACTCCTGTGTCCTAATCGCATACTCCGTGTGTTACATGGACAATGGAAATGGCTACCACCTGGGATTTGTTTTGCATTACAACACTGAGCTTTCCTCTGCACTTTTTTGGAGGTGTCTCCTGCCAGGTGACAATCCCAGGCTTTGGCACTCCCTTGGGCAGAAGTGGCCACCTCCACCCTTATCTTTATAGATAAAAGGATGTGCTCTTCAGCTGCAGAGGAAAGTGCTGTTCTAGATGTGCTTCAGTGTTTTGCATTCCCTCAGAGAACAAAGAGTCTGATTTTCTAAGGTGTCTGGCTCCCCTGGAACACAAAGTTTGTTAAAAGGGCTTATCTGACGTTTCAGTTCCGCCAAGGAAGAATTTAGACACTGCAACGCCTCATCTGCAGGCGTTACACCCGCTGCCGACTCTGACCCCTCAGCAATGTTCGCCGGGTCGTGAGTTTGCAGATTACACAGAAGGTATTGCAAAACTTGCCTCGCCTCTCTGCTATCTGCAAGTATCCCGTAGAAAGGTATTGCTCCATGTCCTGCTGGAAGGCTTCTTCAAAGAACTTCTGCCGTTCCTTTAGCTTCATCTGCTGGGTGTGCTCCATATCCAAAACCTTCTGTGCATGTTCCGCATCCAGCTCAGCTGAGCGCAAAACAAACAAACAAATAAAATATTGCATGTATATCCCCGACTCCCAGAATTTAAAAGCTGCTGACCCGGTTCAGTACTGACAGGCTGTCACTACAGGCTGTTAACACAGGCCAGGCCACCATGGAGGAAGGCTTCTGCGCTTTGCAACTACATTTTAAAACTGACAGGGTAAGAAGGCTGTATTAGGCAGCATAACTTTCACATTAAGATGATGTCATAACTATCTTGAGGTAAGATGCAGATTACTTGAACTCTATAAATGGCATCACCTGAAGGCACTGTCCATCCGTAGCCAGGATTTCAGAATCCTGCCAAAAAAGGCTACCACAGAGAAGCTTCTGCTATCGTGTGTACCCACTACACACAAAAGCAATACTCTCGCTTTGAATGCTGCAGCACATTTTCACCACAGCAGGAAAGATACACACGGCATTGTGCTTACATATGAATATGCAGACGTGTATGTGCACACGCATGCGAGATTCTGGTTTTGTCAGCCTTCGCAGAGACTGGCAAAACCCCGTGAAAAACATCCTACACGCAGTGGAGGTCCGCGCCCGCAGAAGCCGTGAAGGCAGCCTGAGTTGACAGGAGGTAGATAACCAGTGACTGTTTCCAGTGACACCACCGCAGAGTCACCCATGTCAACATGCAGGGTCTTCTCTGTGTACAGCAGCAAAGAACATGCCAGAAGGCGAGGACGATGCTGACCCGAAAAAAGCAGAGCCAACTGCCACAAGTCACTAAGATGGCACCAAGCAGAAAGGGGCACAGACGCACAAGCGACAACCGAGTTTGCTTCTACACATCCGTGCTGGGTCCCTAGCAGCTCCTCTCTCCTCCTACCGCGGGAGGAGTATCAGACGAACGCCATTAGAAGAACTCTCCCTCCTGCTTTGCTCTACAGGAGTTGCTGACTGGCCAGATGATATGCAAAGAAAAGAGTCGCACTGTTTAGCGAAGAGTAACATCTTCTACAATAAAAAGGTGTGGTAGCTATTGAAGTACCAACTCCAGCCATTCCCTTGTTAGAATATACTTTAGAAAAAAAAATGCTTTCCAGGAGGAATGTACACACTGAAACCCTTCCTCGCGGAGTTCTCTGTTCGTTGTACTGAACTGGTCTCACGCACAGTAAAACCCCAGAATTTTCTAGCTGAGCTGCTGGTGGACGGGGGCAGCGAGAAGAGCTGCTGGTCTGGGCTGTTCTACCCACCAGGGGAAGCTCCAACAAATCCTGCTGGCAAAAAGTGCCCACACTTTCACACCCCAGACAGACACAACTAGAGTACAGCGTCCACACGGATAAATGCTGGAAGGTTTTCTAGGATGAGCATCATGCCAGTCTTCCAGGGAAAACCTTATGTTAATGATATTTTAGAAGAAAGAAATTCATTAAAAGCACCCACCATTATGGAGATTATTATCCAAATGCAGAACACGTCTTATTAAACCAGGCAAAACCATCAGAGAGCAGTAATTCACTCTGTTGCCTGCATCAAGGTCACAGATCATCTACAGAAGCAACTCAGCCGTGATAGTTGCCAAAAGGAGCCATAAAACTGGGCTGACACACCAAATGCCCATTAAAGTATCAGTAAGTACGCTGAAATCTTTTTCTGAAAGCAGATTTCGGAAGTACAACATCGGTGTACAATAAGGAAAGCATTTTCCTTTAAGTCATCATGTCTTTATTATCAATTACACTGCGGTGTATGATGACTCGATGTTCCTTGGAGCAAGTCCTTACTACAGTCCTGAGTGATGAGCAGTTATTAATAGCATTGTGTATGATGTAGAAATGCCATTCAATTGTAAAATAAAAGCCAGCGGCTCCCACTGACAACAGAAATTTCCTGTCTTTCTCATAATGTATTCTGACACTTCTGCACTCGATGTTGGTACTTCAGGATATTTTTAACCCCAGAACAGAGACAGCATCCCAACAACATATGAGACTGATACAACTTTTTTCTTAGTACTGCAGCTCCTTTTCTTTTTTTTTTCATTTTGCCTAAAACATTCTGCAAACTACTGAAATTGTCACTGGCCAAAGCTAAATGGTAACGGCTGCCTGCTGTGCTGACATACTCTGGAGAAACTCAAAATACTCCAGCTGAAGAGTTGTCCTAGGCTTGTTCTCACAGTCTGCTACAGAGAGTTAGCACTAAGAACTTGCTGCACGATTTCACGCTCTGACAGGTATCATAGAAGTTACTTGGCTAAGCCAAACCAAACCGCTGGGGTTTCTGTTTGTTGTCAGAAATGGCACGGGTGGCTACATGAAGCTAACGGTCAAACCTCAAAAAACAGAAAAATGGGTTTATTGTTTCTGTTACAAAGCTATTGAGAATTATGTTTTCCATAATCCAAGTGTAGTTTTACGTGTTTATAAAATGCTAAATAGAGGCAGCACCAAGGAGTTCTAAGACAGACAAAACACCACCCACATACCCTCACATGCTCTTGATGTCCACAATACAAATTCTTACAGACATCACTGAGACCTGACACGCTTGAAATATTACTGCATATTTCCTTTCACCACAAATTTGTACCTTTGAATAAGTAACTGTGCCTCTTGCTTAATCCCACTGCTGCGCACAGAAAAAGAACCCAGACTACAGAGAAAATGCCAATTCACAATTAGATGCAGACTTACAGGACTTGCCAGGATAACCCAAATACAAGGTGACTTCAATTCTATGCCAGTGACTTCCACTCTAATTCTGTTCTACAACAGAACTAAAAGGAGGCAAAATATTTCCTAAAAATTGGAGACTCGAAGGCTGAGGCACAGCCTCTGCACCGTGCCCAGGAAGAGCCCCATGGCCAACCCACAGCTCACCTCCCTCCTGGCCACAGCACAGCTTACAGCCTGCCTCCTCCGAAGCCCAAGCAGAGAGGGAGCAATGGGCCACAACACCTCCGTCTCTCCAACACCGCTGCACGACACGCTCCCGGGCATTGCACTCGCTGGAGCACGAAGTCAGTTCCCCCTGGAGCCAGTCACCCCGCCTGAAGCAGGCTCTGGGTGCGCGCAGCCCCACGGAGATGCTACGCTGCCCTCGCCTCCTCTAGCCAGGGGAGGATTTATCGGGTAGCTTCAGGGGACGACTCCTCCAAACACCTCAGCACGAGAAAAAGCTGTAGTCATCATCTCCTTCTGCCCTCTCTATCAGCTAATGGGACCTGGGACGCTGTACCAGCTAATTCTAGTCATTACAAGGACTGCCCTGTGCTCTTAAAGGTCAGTGGGGGAAAAAAAAAAAAAATCAGTGCCCATTGTCCTTAATACATTGGTTGTCCACATAGGCATTTCCCACCTCAGGCTTTTTTCTGGCCAAAAAAAAAAAAAAAAAAGAAAATCACCATATAGCTGTTCAAATAAGCCAAAGACTTAGGAATGAAGGCAAGACTAGGACAACAATGTTATTATTCAGTACAACGTCCATGTTTTCACATCTCAATTTACACTTCTGGTATCTTTTACAGTCAGAAAATGTGTTAACCAGACACTGTATTCTACTACAAGGTTAATTTAGTAAAGCCAGGGCTTCAAGATAGATTATTTCTTAATGACTTCATAAAATATTTTTATTTACAAATAAACTCCATTTCTGGGAAAACCTCCCCCCAGTATTTTAAGTGTTTGAACTAGACACTAGAAGAATCCGAACTCCAAGTGAACAAATTACAGTACCCCGTAACTATGTACCTCAAGTATAAAGGACACCATTTTCTGATATCATTCAGATGCCTGACTGACACTTCCTGCAAATTAAAATTTTGTCACAGGATCTGAAGTTTTTATCCAACCAACCAACCAACCAAGTGACCATTTTATACTTTAATCTAAAACTTTTTTCCATTTAACCACCACAGATTGCCTGAATAAGTCTGGCTACAAATAAAACAAATGAGAAGAATCACTACACAACCCATCAACAACTGGTTGTTTATACTGCTAGCACATCCCTTAGACCTAACGTGAAAGATGCCAAGCTGTCCAAATGGATGGCTTTTTGGTGCTTTCATACTGTTAGACAATCAGTTTACTCCAGTTAATTTATCACGTTACTTCATAGTTGTCGTGTGACCTAGAATCCATAAATGTATCTGTTATGAAGAGGGAAAGACAGAGTAACACAAAATCTGGAGCTCAGACTAAATGCCCCATTTTCCCCCCTGTAGTTCCTCTGTTTTTTATAAACTCATTCAACCAGACTGTAAAATGTAAAACCCCTGAATATTCTTCTCAGGGTTTTTTTGCTTTCACTAAGGATGCCAAAGTTTCAAGCAGCCCTCACTGAACTCTCTGGGGGCCCCCAAACTGTACCCAGCACGTAGACGTGCAGAGCAGGGGAGGACAACCCCTTCCCTTTATCTTCCGGCCACGTTCCTGTTCACGCAGCCCAGGATCCTGTCCCCCCAGCCTAGGATGCTGCAGCCTCCCCGCTGCCAGGCCTGCTGCCGGCTGGTGCCCAGCTCGCTGCCCACTGCATCCTGGGGCCTTTCCGTAGAGCTGCTCCCTGGCCCCTCAGCCCCCACCCGGTCTTCCTGAAGGGCTCCTCCTGCCCAGCTGCAGGGCAGGGCCTTTGTACCCGCTGAATGTCATCACTTTCCTGTCAGGCAGCTCCTCCACCCTCTCTAGGTCCCCCTGGATGACAGCCCTGCCCTCACCATAGCGACTGGTCCCCCCAGTTTCATGTCATCAGCAAACCTGGGGATGAGTGCCCTCCCCACCTCCTCCACGAGAGCCCCGTCTGCGTGACCAGCCTCCGGGCAGAGCAGGACCCATCAGCTGCTGCCCTCCAAGCCAACCAGTTGTTGATCCATTTTTCTGCCTGTCCATCCAGGCTGTAATGTCATTGTTCCGATACAAGAACATCGTGTGAGACCGTCAAAACCTGTCAGTGTAAACTGGCTATTCACTCAACAACTGAAAGCCCTCAAAAATTGGAGTGATAAACACGTAAAACCACACAACGGAAGACAGCCAGCCACGCAACCTTTCCAGTGCACTGTCACGTAGTAACTCATACTCGCCTCATTGCATACTGCCTCATTATATACCCTTTCAAGTAAAAATATCAAAGCAAGACAAGACACAGGGGGAGCGCTTCAAAGAATGCAGTTTTTCTCAAAAAATGTTTAAATTATTCTTGACAGATTTTAGAATACACTTTGATAATATGAGGAAGTTCAGAGCACTCCTGCACTACATTTTTTTGAAAGACTGTGGACAAAACTTGAACAAAAACTGTAAGCTATGTGCATTAGGTACGCACAGAGTCTTTCTTCCGAATAGGAGTGAAAAGGAAACAAGTGAAAACTGCAAGATTTAATTGTTTTTAAACTCTGAACAATCTCTTTACAAGGTTAAAAAAAAAAAATCTGAAAGTAAATTCAAGCAATTACAATCAAAAAAATGAAGTCCTGATTCACTAGGATGTGAAGTCAGGATTTCACTGGACTTTGGTGACAGAAAGATCATCCATCATCCCTCTTGGAAAAAACATACATCGTTCTAAATGAGATTTATTGTGTGATGACTCTCTAAAGCCTGCGTTTTCATGGAGAAGTATTTTACTAAAATTATCAAAACTACTTTCATTAAAATATTTCTTCATTTAAAAAAAAGACTATGTATTCTTTGATAATTTCTAAACAGTGTTTCTAGAGATTGCATCAGAACATGAAAACTCTGATTAGCTCAGGAATAATCTAGTCAAGAGGAAAAGCAGAGGTTTTATGAGCGCAGAGAAATCATTAAGTTGCCCAATAAGCAGTTTCAAGAAGCTGGCTTACCTTGGAAATTCCCTCAAAACAAACAAATTGCTTACTTGAGATCCTTGAAAACTACAGAATAAGCCTAAATAAATATCAGAATAAACCACTGAAAATAACCGCCCACGTATGCCAAGATTCCAGTTACTAACGCAGCACCTGGAGGAAGAAGCAGCTTCCGACCAACGCGACAGGAAGCACAGCTTGGGAAAAGGTTTCCACGTAATCCAGACTTTGCCTGGCTACCAGGAAATCATTGTAGTTAAGAAATGCTAAAAATAAGCTCCACCAAACAGCAAATGCAGGAATCGGGTTCTAAAAACTTAAATACATCTAGGATAATGACACAAATAATCATACGCCTCACAGTGTGTGAAAAGACTGTTAGGCCTTGTTCTAAATTCACAGTTTTGTTCAGCGCTCTCCTGCTTTTTAAAGCCTTGTAGAGGATGATGAGACCTTGCTAAGGCAGACCAGTGGCTTGCTACTCTAGATGAGGATACAGAATGCACTCTGTTTGGGTTGGTTTGGGGTTTTCAAACAGTTAACACGGCGCACGTTGTAATTAATTTAGGGGTTCAGAGAAGACTGGAGCACCCAAAGTTAAACATGCCCTCCCTGCGTATAAAAGCTTAAATCCTGCCTTGCCCAACCGTGCTTCTGTGCCGAAAGGGAAACCGAACGCCCCAGCCAGCAGCCAACGGGCACACTGTATTCTTTCGATCACCTTCACCTCTCCCTACTCCCTGCAAGCTTACGAACACACCAGGCTGCAGACTCCTGCAAAGTGGACCACAGCAGCGTAATGGACTGCTGCTTTAGAACCAGACCTGCTGTGGTTCAGAAACAGTAAGAAAGCTTTTGGCCATCCTGTTTTTCTTAAAAACCATCCTGAAACCTGACTGTATTTGCCTACTTCTTGAATTTTCTGAATTAAGAGCAGACAAATTTTCATGCCTGCAAATGTGGTAATCATGAACAATTTTAGAATTGTTTTAATTGGTTTTAACTACAAGCAAAATCATCACGGATATACAGTTCTACAGCAGATTAGTGGGGTTTTTTACCACACTTATTTCAGAATTTTCCTAACTTCATATGTGCAAATCCATGTCTTGCAAAAGATGGTAATGTTACAGCAAAAGCTTTGGCGGGGGAATTCCCTCCTTCAGGCCCATACTTGACCATTTCTGGGTTAACAACTCTACAGTCCATCATTTCCCAGTTTCCTAGTCCAGTTCCATTTGCGGTCCCAAGAACACTAAGTGACAACATCTGTCTTTCTAGAAGACAGGATTTAGCAACATGACTTCAGTGGGATGCGAGTACCACAAACACTCCTCAGCTTGCACCGGGACAGGGTCTGTTGGGAAGGGGGTCTTCTAGCCCCCCCGTGCCTCCTTTAGTCCTATTTCTATCAAACTGAAAGAGAAGAAAAGCAGACAAGGAAAGGAGAACATTAAGCCAGACCTCCCTAGCATATAAAGTTAAGTCAAAAATAAACAAACTGGCAAGCATCTGAGCTCACATTCTTGCTTCCTGCCTCCTTATAAATCCACCATTCATGGTATTGTAAGAACAATAATTCTGTTAGTAAACTGCAAAGTATTCATTTTCACTATAAATAAACCTGACAATGTCACATCTATCTTCAGTACATATAGTTTGTGTACATGTGTATCATACATACACATTTGTGAAGACAATCTGGCCTTAAAAATCTAGGTACACACTGTAGAAAAATGCCACAATCACAGAAATTATACTTGCAAACGGTTCAAATGACTCAGTGCCAGTCTACTGTCACAAGAAGCTGTATTTGGTGCATACACTCTCCAATTGCTGTTTTTTCTGTCTCACCTCAAAATACTAATTTTCAAATGGAAAAACTAATCAATATCAAATCTAAGCCCAAAGTACTTTAAATAGAAACCACAGCATTGCAGTATTATAATTCAGGTTTGCAAAAGTCCATCAAACTGTCCCAAATAAGATTAATAGCATCCCATCATCCGAGTACAAATTGATCTATCGAACAATTTAATTACTGTTTTCCATTCCAAAAAGTTAACCACCTTTGCTTTGGAACTGGAAGGCTCTTAGAGACAGGCAAATGGCTTCTGCTGCTATGAGAACAGTGCTAATCTCAACCTTTGCACAACTCTGAGGTATTTGCCTTCTGGATCAAATTATGTGCCTGCATAAGTGCATAAATAAATGATGAGATTCTGTTTTGCTGTCACAACACATTGTGCACATGCAGAAAATATGGGTTCCACAACATGGCAAATCAGTCAGCAGGTATCAACTTTTACTTGTCCTTAAGAATAACACCAAGCCCCGAACTCTTGCTGTGGTGAAACTGTTCTTCACCCAAACTATAACCATTTCAGATGTACAGGCTAGCAGAACACCACCATTCGGTGCTTAACTAAATCTTGCCTCAAAAAATGAAGGTGAGCAAGTTATTGCCTTCTTTCCTACTAAGTAAAACAAAACAAGGACTTTAACTCCATGTATTGGTTTCAGAAGAACCAGTTTTCTGATCTGAACATGCAATTTATCTCTCCCTCTCCAGAAGGAGGGCTAAAGCCTGCCAAAGGGCCCTACAGCCTTCAGAGCCAAAAGGAATAAGCTGTGGATTCACAGTCTCCGTATGGTTCAGCCTAATCTGACTTCCTTTACGTTGACAGTGACTACTTTAGACTTGAAGGAGGCTTTTTGTATTTTTAAGACGTACTGTAATTCAAGTCTTAGGTCAAGATAAGCAATAATTGCTCAATCAGAAACAGAAAAGAAAAAAAAACCAAACAAAACCCTACCTTTCGCAAAAAATTATGCAACCAGTTGAAATAGAATTTGATTTTTTTCACATCTCTTCCACATGATAAAGCATTCAGTGCGCATTATGTAAACTACATTTGATAACAGATGTGCTTTACAAATGTGGGGCAAGTAACACTGTACAATGATGAAATTTCTATGTCCATCAGAAGTCTTAAAATACTTTTATTCAATAGCAAAGAAGACATTTTGTAAATACAAATTATACTTGAAGTATTCGATGCTGGAAGCTGTTCCAAATCATTGGTCCTCTCTCACCTGAATCAGTCATCAAACTAAAATTCTGAAAACACTGAGCCTGTAAGCATTACTGCGATCAACTACTGCAAGACCTATTCCTTGGGTAACAGCAGTGGGTTTCTGTTAATGTTAAGAACATTAGGGCCTCATTGCTAAAAAACTTAAATGGGCATTTTAACAGAGCCTATATTTCACCAAATAAACCCCTCATTTCAATAGAAACAGATTCTGTGTCCAAAGATGCACGAGGCACTTCTGCTAAAACACACATGTCTACCTGGTTGGAGTGGGCTCAATCAATATGAAACGAGCAGGGATTAAGTGCAAAAGGAATAAATAGCAGAAAACATTAGGGTTTTTTATTGCAATTTCTCCCTATTTTAAGCTAAGTGTAACAGGGGGAAAAATTCTACACATTAAAATCTAAACATTCAAGCAGTCAGAACTGCAGGACTACCAGTGAAATCCTTGTGTAGAAGCCTCGTTTGTGTACAATGTCAAAATTGCATGTGCAGTAATATTTTAAAAAGATCATAAACTGATCACATTACCAGTAGCACACACAGAATACTTGAAGTATTTATTTTTTCTTGACGACTAGTCTATTTCCTCTTCTACTTCTGTCAAAACAACTTCTCCAATACAAGCAAAGCAATTGCTATTCATTCATCCTACTACTGCTGCTTTTATTTATTCATTCTTAGAAGTTAAGAAGAAAAAGGACCATGAGATTACAAATCCAGCCCAGTTCAACACTGTTCAGTTAATGTCCCAAAACGAATCACTCTACAGACCATCTTTAGAAATCCCAGTGGTGAGTAAACACTTTTGTTTGATAGGATAAACAAGACGAGATCTGAAGTACCATTCCCCCCAGCAAACCAGCATCCAGGAGCATCCGAACAGTTTCTACAAAATAGTATGAAAAGGGACTAATTTGCTGACAGAAAGCTATTAGGAATGTGTTACCAGCTGATGAATTTTAAAATATGTGTAGTCCTGCATATTCATTGCACGCAGAGTGCCAGTTGTGACAGACCAGCTTATTTTAAAAATCCCTATTTATTCTCAAACGCAAAACAAAGATGTCATCGTAATTTTTAAGAATTGAACATGTAACAGTGCTATTTACTAGTAAAGCTAATTTGCAACATTAGCGATGGCATGTATTTTCCAGACGTTTTAGAATTCCATAAGACAGATCTCTTAAAACTACACTATCATATTCTCTTACAAAAGTGTTGTTCAACTGATGGGTTGCTTTTAAATCCAGGCAAATGGGCAGTAACAACTATCCAGGCAACAAAAGGAAGACACCCAAAACAAAAAGCAAGCTACATTTCAAACAGAACAGTGTGGCTGAATATAATGCAGTATTTTCAGAATATATGACTGTATTTTCACAGTTAAAATTCCTTATTTTCTATTAAAGAAAGGCTTTATATAACAAGAAGAAGGCATAACGATCGGTGCAGAAATATGTATCAGGGTGTTCTTTCAACTGAACTTTTTTAGGTTTTAAAACCAAAATGGCTTATGTAAAAAAGTTGATAATTAGGACATGGATTGTGACTCAGAGGTACAGCAATTTTCAATATGTCCGTTCTAAAGAAAGGCTATCGAGCTTTAAATTTCTAATTAAACATTTTAAGCTTTCTTCCATGCATCTAGTTTTCATATACTCAAACCCATTCCACTTGCTTCTTCATTTCAGTTTTTACAGATTAATTGTCTATAGCGCAGAAATAACAGATCTTAACAAAAAAGCAGTCCAGATAAAACTTCCAACTTGCAAAACACTAGCTGTTTTTAAATAGCTCAATTGTAAGAATAAAATTATTTTGATGATATTGAAAAATATTTAAGGTAAATGTTTCTGGAGGAAAAAAAGAGTTGTGAAAGACGACCGCTCCCACAGGCTTGCTGATTTATTTGTGTACAATCTTCATGCAGAATTGTACTAAAGTGTTCAAATTTGCAACTTTAAATACTGAAGGTGGAATAAAGGTTGTCTTTATGTATAGCGTCAAAGCACTTCCATAATTTTACTGCTAATTCAGAACAGCTTCTCCAACACTGACATGTCCATGTTTTTTTTTAAAAGCATTTAAAGACAAACGTTGAAGACCAACCCTTACGACAAGAAGCAGATGGGAATAAAACCAAAACCCTACCTTCCTGACAGAAAACAGAATTGACATAAGGTGTAAAACCAACAGCCTCCACATTGTCAGCTCCAGCTAAAGCCCTAATCACAACCGTGTTCACTCAAAACTTTTTGCAGTGTGGCCATTAATTCATCAATGGCAGCATCAGCCATGAAATAACAGTGCCATTTTAACCTGTGCCCATATTGGTTTAGCTTACAGGAACAGTAAATTGATTTCTAAAAACTGCTACTCAAATGACCACAACATTAATTTTTCAGGTACTGCATTAGGCTGGTTCAAAGATACTGTGAAAAAACTGGCAGGTGTTCTTAGGTGTGCAAGATCTAAAATCTTAATACCTTTAGATTAATTAATTTTATTAGTTTACATTAATAGATTAATTTATTGGGATTAAATACAGCTAGACAAGTTTCACTGGTTAACGTAACTAACCAGGTCATGTGTACCCTCATAAAAAGAGAGTAATTAATAGCTAAGACATTTTCCTTATTTGATTTCCACAGTTTTATACCCGCTTATTAGGAGAAATCATTGTCACTAAAGCTCTATAAAACTTACTGGGTCTATTAGTTGCTGGCTGGGACAGAGTTAATTTTCTTCAAGGTAGCTAGTTTGGGGTTGTGTTTTTGATTTGTGCTGAAAAGAGTGTTTGTAACACGCTGATGGTTTCGTTACTGCCGAGCAGTGCTTACACAGAGTCAGGGCCTTTCCTGCTTCTCACACCACCCCACCAGCGAGGAGGCTGGGGGTGCACGAGAAGCTGGGAGGGGACACGGCCAGGACAGCTGACCCCAACTGACCAAAAGGATGTCCTAAATCATATGATGTCACGCTCAGCATATAAAGCTGGGGAAAGAGGGAGGAGGGGGTGATGTTCAGAGTGGTGATGTCTGTCTTCCCAAGTAACCGTTCCGCATGATGGAGCCCTGCTTTCCTGGAGATGGCTGAACACCTGCCTGCCCATTGGAAGTGGTGAAATAATTCCTTGTTTTCCTTTGCTTGAATGCACAACTTTTGCTTTATGTATTAAACTGCCTTTATCTCAACCTATGAGTTTTCTCATTTCTACTCTTCTGATTCTTTTCCCCATCCCACCGGAGAGGGGGGTGGTGGTGGTGGTGCTCAGTTGCTGGCTGGGTTTAAACCACGACAGCCCAACACCTCATATAACAGACAGACACCCACGCAGTGAACTAGGGAGAGAATGGAGCAGACCTGTGATGCTACTAATGCAGCAGTGGAGCACTAAACAAGAGAGAAATATGAAAGGAAAAGAGATACAAATTTAGAGAAATGGAGACGGGGTGGGGGTAGAGGAACAGCTACTGACAACTCAGATTGCCAAACAGAGCTAATTAGTAAGATACTACCCTTTATTCTGGATTTTTCCAGTCTGGCAGGGCTTAAACAAGTTGTGAGGAGAAAACCAATACTAACCAGGAGAAAGAAATTTAAAACTGAGGCACAGAAGGCTTTGCCGTATTGAAACCAAACACCAAGGACAAAAAGCCACTGCAATAAAATCGGCCGTTACCAAAGAAATATGCACTACTGAAGTTATTCTGCCAGGCAAAAAACCAAGAGACTGTGGGATCAATTACAATTGAGTGAGAAAGCACATACTGCATGACCATCAATGACTAAACTCTATGCCTATAGTAAAACCTAACTGACAGATGACACCTAGGATACAGTATCTTATTCAAGCAAACAAAGAAAACCCACCTAAAGGATGCACAGACATCAAAGTGACAGTGAGGAGCAAATAAAAAGCAGAAATTCAGGAAGCTGATAAAAGCACTTGCAAGGGAGAATGGAAAAAGGAAGGGGGCTGACTGAAAGGGGAAGTCAATGTAATAAGGACTGTTAAACATGCAAAATATGCTTCCTATGAGATCATTCCTTTCAACATACACATCTATATGAAATCTCTCTCTCACCCTCTCCCCCCACCTTCTTTTCTTCCAGCGTATGCATGCCACAGAAGGCTGCAACATCTTCTGCTGCATCTTGGGACAGCAGGCACTTATTTGTGCCTGTGCTGCAATAAAGTATAAAATGAGGAATTAATTCCCCTGACATCTGTATCAATCAACTTCTGCCATTTGTATGCACTTTAAAAACATTCAGCTTTAGGCCAACTAAAAATACAGAATACTTTATTTATAATCTTCTCCTTATCTCCTCAATATGTATAAGGCCCTACTAATTTAATTTTTAATTTTAATCTTTAGAATATTTTTCTAGTAATTAGTCATGAGTAATTTCAACTTCACAAAATGCACGCACATCTCCTCTGTATATATGCAGCTGATTTCTGAAAAAGTTAAAATTCTCAACTATTACTCTATTTCTCTAAACAGCACCTCTCTGCACTAGGTGTCATTTTCTCAAGCAATGGAAATCACATGCTATACCTTTACAATGGGTATAGCTTCCCACACCTGTAACAATTCAGAGAGCCCTTACAGAACTGCACAGTGATTCTGAAAAAAAAGAGGAACCGCTGATTTTTAAAGCATTAAGACAAACTGTAAGCAGAGGTACAGTGATCCTACTCAGTGGCCAATTTTTCCCCACTTTCATATCTAAGCTTGCATAACCTGCCTCTCAAAAGCTGAACACACACTAATTTTAGAGGAGGATATCATTAGAACACAATATGGCCTTTATTAAATATGAATTATTTGTTCACAACAGATTCGGCATGACAGTGGGAAAACATTGCCTTCAGGCCACCATTATATCTGCCCTGTTTCCGTCTCTTTCTTCCCATCATCACACATCTGCTTTGTCAGCCCCAACAGCATCCAATTTCCAGGGGCAAGCAGATTTGTTGCCCCCTTTTCAGAGTAACCAACAGCATTTTTATTTGATACTAACACAGAAATAAAGTTATGAAGTCCAAGATTTAAGCTTTCAACAGAGACGGAGGCAGAAATTTTCCATCTCTTAGCTGCTGCTATAGACTCCAAGAGATGACACCACATTTGATTTCACACAGGGAAAATTTCATTCATAGTTACGAAAACCAAATTTTTTTTTTTTTTTTAATAAAAGATTAAATTTGATGGCAGTGGGTTACAACCGGTATTATGGGATCTAAACATCTGATGCTCAGATTTTGCAATGCCTTTTAAAACACAAATGAGACAGGCAAGATGGGATAGTGAAGAGCAGTTAAGGAACAAACTCCTCACAAGACTAACACTGAAACGATTTGATCTGTCCTGGGGCTTGGCCAACAGCAGACCTTTGGAACATAAGGGGCATCATGACTATGAGGTCTTCCAAGACAAACACACCTGGGACAGCGCCCTCTGTATCAGTTCCTGAATATACTAGAAATTCTGAACAAGGCTTGAGGTGGGCGTGGGAATCAACCAAGAAATACTGAGGGGGAGCATTCTTGTTCTGTCTGTACAAGTACTTTATCTCCAGGACTGAAGGAATAACATACCAAGAAGGTGTTCAGCAAGTGTTAAACTTTGACCGACTGTGATTCTCTCACACACTATCAAATCTGTTTATAATAGTGACTATATAAGGCTAATAATGAGAACTGAAGCATGTATACGGAATCAAAGCCACATCATTATTATCATTTCATGCTCTATAAAACTATAGACGTTTGGTAAAAAGCCTCCTATTTTGAAACATGACTGCTGATGATGCTCCTTTTAAATTATTTTTCATGCGTGCTTTATTTATTAAACAAGTTCCCTTGACAATACATGTGTTTATATATACACTAAATACAGTACCAACATCAAACAGTGGCTGCATCACACAGAGAAAAATCTAACCATGAAGTGCTAAAATTTTCCATCCAGAAGGAAGAAAAAATGCACCAAGACTTGACAATACATCAAGACTATATTTTCAAAATAAAATTGGTAAATTTGGTGCATAATTCAAGAAAGCAGTAAGTTTTTCACAACCACCAACAAAATATATACAAGATTACAGATTTTCATGAAGTATTAACTTGTTCCTTTCACTCAAAAATCCAAACTATCAGGTTCACTGTAAAATGCTGGTTTGTCCATATATATTCAGAACAACGGATTTGTTACAACATAAATGGTTTTAAATAAAATATATGTGTATACATATTTAATTAGTTTATTTTTATGAATTTATTTTATATATTAAAATGTCCCTACAGGTGCAAACCCCCTAAGTCAATTTTAATAAAGCCAGATGTGTAAGTGCACACGTAAGTACAAATTCATTGTACTCAATGTATTACAATAATTTCACGTATGAACACTCTAAGTATTAAAGGGCTAGAATGAATTGCATTTTGCTGAAGTTTTCAAGGTAGCAGTTTCCACCTACCATTCAAAATAGGTCAGAAATTACATACTTGCATATTGCTATTATAATCAATTTTTAAAGTGAAAACTGTAATCATATCAGCAGCTATTAAAGACTGATGGCCCACTTTTTCTAATACTAGTTTAATGCTTTCTAAATAGTAAACTTAATGATCACACCTAGGGGGAAAAATTAGCAGAAAAAAGCCTGAGAGCCTGCATTTTATAAGCATGCACGTATAGTAATGTATTTAGAAACTAAACCAAGGAATGCTATTCTTATACCCACAGGTAAAATGAAGAACATATATTTCCAGCAAACCAGCCTATAATAATATGGGTTACATCTGATGATTTTCTATTTGGAAATACCCCTCATGATCAGGATAGGAGATAGTCAGTTCTGCTCACATTTAAAGTGAAACTTCAGTGTAGGTAATTTCACATTCAATTTTATATTAAATATTCTTCAGAAGCCTTAGGTAGTTGAACAGATTTCACCCTTCACCTTCATTCACCTATAGGGACAGATTTGAAAGAAAGGAAGCAGTCAACCAGCCTGATCAACAGAACTGGAAGCATAATGTACATCCACTGCGTCACCAAGGTTACATAAACTGATACAGCAAATTAATATCACCCCTTCCCTGTCTCCAAAAATACAAGACACTCGACTACTCAGTCATTACAAATGACATCTTGGTTTCAGTGCTAGGAGAATAAATGTCAGGGCCCAGAAGCTGAGCTACCTTCTCATTCAAGAAGGGATCTGGAGGTCAGAGCGGAGGCTGATCAAGGCAGGCAGCACACAGACGTGCCCTTTGCACTTTCACTGCCCCTGCTGCGTTTGTCCTGAAGGTGAATGCAAAGCTCGAGACTCTTCAGATCACGCCAAGATTTTTGTAAAGATATGAAACAGGAAGTCCTGCAACCACTTCAGGTTGTTACCACTGCGTAACAACCACTTCTTGGTTGTTACGCAGACTGGATTGCACCTAGACAAGAGGTAACAGTACAAAAGAACAATATGGAGTAGCTGAACTATAAAAATATGAAAAAGCTATCTTTAGAAGTAGTCATGAAAAATACTTCTCTAAGTATATGCACTTTTGTCTTGCAGAATTTAACAATGTCAGTTTGAACTTGGAGCCTCCTGAAGTGTAAGACTCCTAAGAGAAACAAAATACTTGTCCAATATAGTCTTAAAAAAGTCACAGTGCAAAGAATTCTTAAAATAGAAGCTTGCAAAGCGCATTATATTGTCAGTGCAAATCTGTCTCCATCCCGCTAGAGATGCTCGCTCGGTGATCCGCATGTAACTCCACCTATCTTTTAAGGCAAAAACTGTCCTAGTACCACTGCTTGTGGGCTTTAATGCAAAGTTCTGGCAACTGTCCAAGATTCTGGAAGGGAGGGCACGCAGCTTTTTAAATTTTCTTTTTAGGTCATGACATAAGAGATCACACTGATGTCCGCTAACGCTCCATTTACAAATGCAGAAGGAAGTCAGCAACTTGTACTTAAAGAATAAAGGAAAGCATTTCTAAAAACAATGCTAGATTGTACAGAAACTTCATGTTTACACAAGTTATCTAACACTTTCCACAGAGCTTAGTGAAACATAAAACTGAGAAAATATCACGTACTACATGGAACTGAAAACCAAGGGTAAACCAGCACGTTTTTATCCATGGCAAACAGGCATTCCTAGCACATGGAGACAATTTTAAATGGAAGCTTTAAGGGAAATGAAAAAATCAAACATATTTTTATTAAATTTTAGAATACGAAAGGGCACGTTCATCAAAGAAACGACCAGAGTAAGTTAGAAGTCAGTGTATTTTAAAGTTAGTAAGTGACGTTTGGAGCTTTTGTCATGGGTGAAGGAATCCAAATTGGGTTGGGTGTTTGGGACTTGAGATGTGGTTAAGTCTGGCAATGATAAAATCAAAAAGCTTTCCCACATTTTTCTCAGATTTACCCTTTTGAACAAAGTTAATGGTCATATACAATCTTGTAGCTTTATATGGAACTCTTTACAGCAGACTTTGCCAGCAGCCAGATGCCATATTGCCTTCTATATCAAAATAGAAACTAAGAATGATGGGTACGGACATCACTGGAACAGGGATCCAATTAACGGAATATGGCAAAATTTACACTTATATAACAAAGTTACAGGTTACTCATCAATGACTAAATTTATACCGCAGAGCTATCAATTCACACTTTGTAGACAGAAGAGCAGCAGTTTCCAAGAGACTCACAAACCCAACAGCTTATGAAAGCAACTTTCCTGCCCAACAGATTTCAGCACAAGTTGTGGAAATACTCATATGTTCCTCCTCCCCAGTAATTTGATGAGTAGGGTAAATCAGAAAACAACGGACGCTAGACAAAACAAAAGATTCAACAGTATCACAACATAGGCAGACAGTACTTTCAGTGCTTATAGGATTTAAGAAAGCCTCTTTGCTGAATTAATACTAGAACAGTTTAACACAATTAATAATTAGCTGGAGGCATACTAATTACTACAAAACAAACCACCTAAACCACCCCAACACACACTGGCCTTTCAGGATTTTTTCTCCTTTTCTTGATGCTAATTCCTTCAGCATGTTTACATGAAGGAGTCCCCCTGCCCCCACCTCCCTCAAGCAAGCCAAACTCTCCTAGCATCTAGCAAAATAAGCTCTCTTCTCGTAACTCAATCGTTTCTCCAACACCTCTTCTCATTTGCCCACTGGAAATTTCATGATTGATCCATCCCTGGTTATTATTTACCCTGTTCATGGTTGAATTAATCTCAATAGTTCATTTAACCCGTCCGACTTCATGATAGATACTGTTTTCCTCCTAAATAATTTTCCCTCAATAACCTGTTACTCGCAGAACTTTCTGGCTTGCTATTAACCACTAGAGTACAAAATCTATAAAATTTTTCTCATTTTCTGCATGTTTTACCGCCATTAGAGCCACCTGTTTTAAACACTTAACATTCATACTTTGTTGCTGCCTGAACAAATCACAGAAGGTCTGAGTTAAAACTGAATTAGATCTAGTAAGTCTTTCTCAAAAGCTAATATTAAAGTCCTATATAATATGTATCTTGGTTAAGCATAAGAATCATGCTTAAAGTGCTTTGCTTACAGAAGCATACTGGACTATATTTGCAGCTACCCTGCACATGAGACTAATCGCATGGACAACTAACTACTGCTCATTACGAAAAAAGTAAAAATCCCACCCTTCTAATTCCATTGTAAGGTTAAACAGATTAAAAAAAAAAAATACATTACACCAATGATTATGGCTGAGGACAGTTGGGTCTGCTAAACTGCAATGCCCTCATCACTGGTGAGCCACCAAACTTGAGCTTATCAAGTGCCACCAGTTCCATTTCCGACCCGTGTGAATGTGCAAGACAAATGAAAATATATCGTGTGGTTTGCAGTGTGTCTTCTCCATGAAGCGTGTTTTTTTTTACTTTAATGTTCGATAACCAGAGAAGAGATAATATATGGATGAGGATTTAAGATTATGAACCAAGTTAAAACTCTCCTGAGCCAATAGAAACATTGGTGTGTGAGGTCTGGAGTGATTATGTAATCATCTAATTAAGCCAGAAAATTATAAATGGCAATGTTTTTGTTTGATTTAAAATGAGACACAGCCAACTACATTTTGATCAAGTCTCACTTACGCAACGTCAAAATAGCATTAGCTGACTTCTACATAAAAGGAAAAAAGGGCTGAGTGACATCTCCACAAGATCTTTATTTTGCCTTAATCCACAGAGTAACCCAAGTGATTAAAAATGAAATAAGGCATTCAGTTAGTCAAAACTGCCTCTTAACCTCTTCTGGACTTAGCTTACACACTCTATTAAAAATATGCAATTTAGAAATACTATTTACATGCAAAAATGTTTTACTGATTTTTAAAAATAGCTCGCTTTTTAAGTATCTCATTATTTTTATTATTCATTGCCATTTTCCAAACTAATGTTATTTCACCTGTTCCGGTAAAAACAAACCACAAAAAGGATGCCACACTAGCTACACTGTTGAAGAATTATGTTTGTACAGTTTCAGCTCTAATGCCTTGATACAATTTAACATGGCATGCATAACACTCATAAATGAAATGGGCAGAATTGTTTACCAGAATATCCACATTTGTGTTTCATTTACTGACCAGGAGTAGAGAAACATTTGGAATTCTTACATGCCCACATGCACACCTTGATCATCCACCCTTTCCATCTGCATCATTAAAACCTGAGCAGAACAAGTGCTTTAGTAACACACTGCTGTGAACGTCAGGACTGAGATTTATGTAAGGACATGCTACACAGAAGGAATACATTATTTCTACTGCGGCTTTTAAAACAATTCTACCCTTTCTGAACACTGCAAGGACCAGAATAGCATCATATTTATAGTACCACTATAGAAAGAAATAGTGCCATGTGGAGAAATATAAAATGCATATATTCTATTACTGTACATTTACTTAGCTACAAATCCAGCTAATGAAACATCTGCACTTATATTTACCATTCTAACATGTAATAAAATAGAAGCAGCATGCTAAAATAAAGAATACTGCCATTATAAAACTTAAAAAAATCATTTGCACTAAGATGCAGTCACAGGCCACAAAAGCCTAGAGCATTTGGTCTTTCAGCACCCTCAAAAAGTATTACATTTCATCTTATTAGAGAGATGTAATTTTTTTAAAAGCAGGCAGATGACTATTTCTTAATTTCTGATTAACCTCAGTCTACACAGATGATGAGCAAACAGATTACCCTAAAAATATAACAAGCCACCTTTAGTATTGCATTCTTTTTTTCTGTCACCAAGCTACAGAAGAAAATGTGATTAAAAAACCATTAGAATAAACCTGGTTCCATAGAGGTGCTAACCTTCCTTTCCAAACCTAATGGTGACACTAAAGCTTCTACTCACTGCTACCTCTTCCCAGCAGTAGTTGGAGGACTGATACTGCTAAAACTCACATTTCAGAAATATTCTCCATTTCCATATTCTAATCCTTATAGAAGTATAATTTCAAGTCTGGTGCTCACCCCACGTGAAAAACAGCTATTCTACTGTCCAGGATATGACTGCGAATAAGGAAGGGGGAAAAAAAAAAAAGAAAAAAAAGAAAAGAAGGATTCACAGCTGCACTCCCACTTCACCATACTTCCATTTCCATTTCAGTAAGCAACAAGCAAAAAAAATATACAACACCTGTCAATATGTACAGAGCTGCTAAGGACACAAAATGGATAATACCAGTAGTGTATTCACTGCTTGCAAAACTGACAATTTTGACTGCATAGTGGTCACACCACATTTAGCAGAACAGAGGGTAAATTTTGCCATATTTAAGTAAACACTCAACTGTTTTGTCTAGATTTATAGAACAACTGTTTTGATAAATTAAGTATTTTAATCCATATAAACGTAAAAAGTTTTCCTACATCAGATGAATTATTTAAAACAAAAATATTCAACTTTATGTTGTTATTTAGCATGAATATCAAATTTAGTGGTCAGAATTACAACTCAGAGGTAAAGCCTTGATAAAGACATGCTCCAACAGGTTATTAAAATAATATAATAGTTGAAGTTACTCTTATCTTTTGGTCCTGGACACCAACTGAAAAAAAAAAATATCACATGCATGGTAACAGAAAAAACTCTTACAGTGGTTATATTAATGAACATAAAAAGAATCAGAGTAGAAATCCACATCTTATTTCTACTTCAATTAATGCACAGTTCTAAATATAATTAGTTACAAATTAACAGCATAAAAATGTTATTAATTGCATTATTAAGAACATTGTTTCATATGACATAGGGTGCTTATATGATGTAAATAACATTAACTGCTTCACTTAAAAAATACATTTTTATCATATATTTATTACTGTATTTATCTGAGGAAATGAAGAATTAGCATGACTGCATGTATACTAATGAATTCAATGCTCTAATTTTTTTATATTTGATTTTATCTTTGATAATAATTCTCTGTCTCCCCTTGTCCTCTAGTATCACCCCACCCTTAGACAAATCTGTTTGAATTTTAGCCAACAAGGTATCTGTGTATTTGTATTCTTTTACTAATTCCGATTAATATTACCTTAACAATAATGCAAAGTGACAGACCAGAGCAAAGCAATAAACAAAAGCCCTGACAAAACAGACAATAAGTCACAATTTCTTTCAAATTTGCTAAATCAAGTTGTTAATTAACCTCTCATTTACAGCACACCCTTTACAAATCAGGCAACGGTGGCAACAGGAAATTAATTAAGCTAACTTTAATTTCATTTTGCATTTTACATTAGACTGGCAAATTAAGCAGCCAAATAATAAAGATGATATTAAAGTTCCACCTACATGAATTCTTCTGAGTATTCTCAGTGGCTCCCGGAGATGACATGGCAGTAAGAAATAAGCAAGTAAAAAGAAAGAGGTACTGGTCAAGTGAAAGCTCCAGTTACCAAGCAGCTCCACTAATGTGCATCTTCACTGATGTAGAACAAAGACCGATGCTGGAAGGCTGCTTTTTCAAGGCAGTAACACCGCGACGGCCAGTTTTCAATGGGTCACTCGCATGCAGATGCACACACATTGATACTTCAACTCAGCGCCTTTCCAGAACCCGAACACAAGCTACCAGCAGCTGGGCTGTACCAGACATGCATGCATGGATTTGGGAAGGTACCACATGCTGCTGCATAAAGGGGGGCTGGAAAGAGAGAAATCTTCCTGGCGGGTTATAATCTGATGACATGCAGTTACAGCATGTGCTTATTTGGCAGAGAGCTGGAAGCATTTGAAAATGATTTTGAAGCAAGGAAAAGGTAAGGAACTGTTCTGAATTCTTTCTTTATTAGGCCAAGCTCATAAGGCTCCCCCCGCAAAGTATTTTTCCTTAACATGGCTTAGCTCAGATACCCCACAAACCAGATTATGTACTATTCTTACTTCACACATAAACCATCAAAAATCTTGGATGTGATTTTGAAGTAAATTAGGAGCAGTCTTCTCTGCTGAAAACTGATTTTTTTGGTGTTACATATTCAGACGACATTTTTATCAAAAATTCAAAAAATGGTTCTGCAGTTAAAAAAAGATTACAGAAACAGCACATGACTGAGAATCTTCGGTTACGGTGATGCTGCAGTTACACAACGGCGCATTTACGTTTCGTAAAGTGTAAGGCGTTGCTCAGCCTGGACGCTGGCACGTGTTACCCCTTGAGTTTAGGAAGGTGCGCAGCGCAGCCGGAAACCATGATAGCCATTACAATTCCTTTCTTTTCCTTAAAAAGATCGCATTTTAAAAAGCTCCTTGATGACAATTTTCAAAATACAGCGTTCACAAACAGGGAATTATGTAACAAATACCTCTCAAATCATCATCATTAAAGGAAAAATTACCAAGAACGTGTGGGCCTGTGAAACTAATTTTTTTCCACTGCTGAAAATAACATCAAAAATATCTATGGGAAAGATTAAAATAAAAATAATATAATAATAATTGTGAGATAATCCTGCCTTGAGTCTGGACTTTGGTAATTAATGGATGAATTCAAGTTAGAGCTGCAGATAAAATAGGTTTCCATTTTTTTTTTTCCACATCAGTCATCTAAGCATTACAGACAAGTCAAGTATTACACCTTTAAATGTTTTCTCTTCTGCATAAACTGAGTATGACAGGACTTATGTTCCCATGACATTTTTTCCTATTATCTACATGGTTAGCTATTCACCCTGGCAATAGCCACAGAAAATCTCTATTGTTACACTGGCCTCCTCCACTCCTTACAAAACCAGGGCTCTGCAAGGCTGACCCCTGCACAGAGCCAACTTCTACTACAGCCAACAGGAGCTGCACCTGCACACTGAAGGGCCGTCTTATTTTTAGCTGCCGCGATGTCAAAATTGTTGAGATACATCTGACCTCTGAAAGGGCTTCTGACATAGTGCAGTGCTAAAATGCAAAAAGAGTAGTACTCAAGGAAAAAGAGAAAGCCACATAAATGCATCAATATTAAAATTTGTTGGGAGAATAAACTAGCTCCCTCAAAATACAAAGCATTGAAAGACAGGATGGAAGAGCATAAGGATGCCACATTAAAAAACCCACACGATTCTCTAAAAATACATGTAGATGAAGCAGAATTTTCAAAAAAGTGTTCCTACCCTCCATTCTCCCCCAGTCAGAATTAACATTAAAAAACCTGATAAGCATAACATTTCAGAAGCATGTGTAACATTAGCATTATATTAACTCATTGTCTGAATGCTACTTTCAGGTGACAGCCATCCTACAAATCCTGAAATCTAGTAGAGCAAAGAGACTACAAACAGCACTGTCAAATTTGTAACAAAGTTACATTACAGTCAAAAAACCCACAACAAACGAAGAGTAAAAAAAAAGAAAAAGGCATTTAAAGCATGCAACCAGAAGTGGTTTGGGGTGGAAGAAATGACACAACCAAAAACTTTGATCAGCTGAGTTGCAAGGGCATACATTATTTGTTCCAAGGAAATCTATTTAGTTTGTCCATAAATAATCTGATATCTCTAGAGTACCCCTTTTTAAACTTTAGATTTCCTTTGGAAACTCTACTCTCCATTTACAGCTTTGAAAATTCAGAGCCTCTTCCAATATATATAACCACCTTAGAAATGGATGCCATTTTATGACTGACTAAGATCCACCCAAGCCTGTATTACTGCTATCAAAGAAGCCCTGTTTTTCCCTCACCACTTAAAAACTAATCAAAAGATGGTTGAGGAGAAATAATTTCCCATCCTATCAGGTTACTAATCCAGTTGACAGTACAGCCCACATTTTGGCAAAGCATGATGGGAAATGGCATTCTCAAGTAGCAATTCAAGGTAAAATTGTAGATAATTTTGTTTCTACGGTTTGAATACACAAAAACCCCCCTTTTTCTCCTTCCATTGAAACATGAATTCTATTTCTTATATAGAAAATACTGTCTGTCCTGAAGACTTGACATCTTCAGACATTAACCTATTAGGTAACGAATTTCTTTCCAATCACCTGCAAAATAAACGCATGCACAAGTTACCACCCACTGTAGTTTGCTTCACCCCAGACATAACACTTCATGCAGCAAATGTTTTTTTTTTTTTTCTTGTCAAAGGCAGCTAATAGATTTTCAGCTACACCCAACCTTCAGCAGAACAGTGTTGCCAATAGAAAAATAAACAAAAAACGTTTTAGGGGGTTCATGTTTAGGGGGTCAGCAAGAGGTAAGCAATTGCTTTTGTACACTATCACGTCCAGTCTCTGACAAGGCACAAAACTGAAAACTTCCACTGTTCTTGGGTATGTATTCATTTATAGAACAAGTTCTGAAAGTATGTCATCCAGCCTTATAACTCAGACAAATAGAATCAGATTTGTGAAACTCAGCACCATCCACCTGTGGGCTACTGAAATGTACATTTGAAAGTTTTTACATCGCAGCACTGCTGATATCTGCCCCGATGCATAAAGATTCAATTATTTACTGGGGAGGACTGAAATCAGTGAAAGACCAAGACTGAAGTTTCCTTCTCCTTTTTGTTTTTTTTTTTAAAAGGCTTGACTTGAAGTCCCTGTTTCAAGGGAAGCAAAAAAGAGGACAGAAGTTACAAGTAGCCAGATTCAGACCCAGAAACTTTTAAAACATGTCCTGAGAGTTAAACAGACCTGAAAGTCTGCAAACTTGAAAACACAAAAAGCAAAATCAAAAGCAGGGTAGAGTACACTTCAGCATTTGTTTTTCTTCTTCATCTGTCTTATCCTATTACACTATAGTGGAAGGCTTAAGTAGATCAACTTATTTGCCTCTCAATCAAGGTGCCCAAGTCTCAAATTTTTCAGTTCTCAAGAGAATGGTCATCATGTATGGGAGTCTTGGCCAATTCTTGCCACAGACAATACAGGACATCCAAAGTTGCAAGGTTGTCGTCCCATAGCCTGGACGGGAAAGAAGCTGGTAACACACACTATTAACTAGAACTCTATGAGAATATTTTCAGCTCATAACAAAATAATGAGGAAAAAACCTGAAACCTGAATGTCCTTGAATTTTTAACTCCATCTTAGCTTTATTTCAATAGAATTGAGCAACTGTTTCCCAACTGGTTTCTGGTATGCCAAAGTAAGCGTTGTTGTTTTGTGTATCTATGCTACAAAGTTTAATTATTGAAGTTTTTGTTACAGAATTTATTTAGGTGACCATGGTCAATCAGGAAACACTCATAGCAGAATCACAACATGTTTTGGAAGAAACAACCAAAGACAACCTCCCTCCCCTATTCAAATTAGGCACTGAAATACAAAATCAGAAAATACAACATTAAATTAGAAACTTATTGTTAACCAACTAGGTTATGGACACAATTTTTCAACAAAAAATTCTGCACGGTAATGAAACACCTTGAATGTTCTTAATGCAGGCTCTAGGACAGTATATTTGGAAATGTTAAAGTAAACAAACTGAATGTGGCTGATATTATAGTCTACCACAATGCCATCTAGTCTTTCTTATGACATACAATACATACAACAACATACAATGTTGTGTGCTCAAAAGTACAGCACAACTGCTAGAAGAGCCACATCATTGAATGTATTAGCTTTGTCAACCATAAGCTGTAAATTTCTCACTGAATAATACCTATGCATCTGGAAGACAACATGAAGATTAGGAAGAAGTTGTTTATTTTGACAGCCATGAGAATACATCACAATAAAGAGGATCCCTAGACTGGAAGGAAAAAAAAAAAACCAAAACCACGACACCACAAAAACCCAAACAGTTTGACACACTATTTGTTGAGGCGAGTAGATTTCAGTAAAAGGAGAGCAAAGGAATGGAGGCAATAGAGCACTCCAAATATCCTGTACTCTTCAAGAAAGGAACAGTAAAAGTCGGGAAATTTAAGTTTAGATACAAATGTATTTAAGCTACTGATAAAAGAACTGGAAAACTGCAATTTCAACAGAAGCACCTTAGATGCATGAAGAGGGATGACAAAAGATCTGCATATCAAATTTGACCCAATGACCTAACCTAGAGGAGAAAAGCAAGAAAAAACACCTCTTTACTTCACCAGCCTCCTTCTCATAAAGGGTATTTTGATAAAGCCTTTAAAACTTATCAGGACTTGCTTGGGAGAGATCTCTGATGCAAAGAGCTGAAAACATATTTTGTTGTATTGTAAACAGAAATGCTAAAAATGGTCATATGACCAGTTTCCCTGAGCTTGAATGAAACTAATCCTGCTAAAGCTTAGAAATATGCATGACTCAGTAGCCAAAGCCATGTGCGTATTTGCCCTTACAAAGTTTCTGCCACCTTTCATTGTCCAAAAGCGCTGTGTTGCTGATTTCTAAACAGCCTCTGCTGCTTTAGTTTTCTTTCCAGAAAAGAAGTCAAAACATTTCATCCTAAACTTTTCTTTTTTTTTTTTTTTTTAATAAAAAGGGACTTTGAGAGCTCTCTCTGAGAGCTTTGCTCTGTGAAAGAGAAATTACTAAAAAAATAAACTGTACAACCCTTGAGATGTTTTGTCCTAGTGCACACTCACATTTCGGGTACACAAATGCCAGTGTTGTAGCAATATCAGTGGGGACACCACAAACTCATTCTCTGCCTTCTTCAGAAATAGATGCTTAATATGGTGAAGCAGGACAGCTTCTAACTTTTACTTTCTCAGCATCACAGATTATTAAATAATACGTTTGCATTGTGATAGGAAACCCTTGAGGTTAGAAGAAAAGAGATTGGAAAGGGTAGTTCTGCCTCTATACACTGTGGGTACAGCAAACAACAAAGGAGAATGTCTGGCCCTGTAAGTAGTCTTAAAGCAAAAGAAAGAAAAATAAAATCTACTTTTCATGAAGAAAGAGGGTACAATCTGTAATACAAATGTGAAAAAAGCAGGAATAAATTCTAAAACAGTATCTCCATTGACAAATAAAAAAAAAACCTAGTAATTTTTTAAAATAGTATTATGTACTCATTTCATGCTACTTAAAGGTAATACAGTAACGAGCAAGAGTTTTAGTCGATTCTCAACACTTTTCAATGCTGCAGACAGGTATACACACTGAGCTTTGTTTGAGGCCCTTCTTGATAACACCTGGTGTCCTCAAAGAATATACTTAATAGGTCAATTAATTACCACTTCATACCTCAGCGTACACAGGATGAAGAGCTAAATAAAACCAGAAACAATTATGTTTCTTGGTTATGTGAAGGTTGCTGTTGTTTCAAAATCAAAATAAATCTTTAGTAAGTACTAGGCATACAAGGGCACTGAAAATGTTTAATAGTCTATACACATTTGAAGATTTCACAAATTTACAGTGTTCCCACCCAGACTGCACTTATGTATCTACATCTACTTACACATACACAAAACTCCAGTGAGGTGAAGGTTTAAAACAGATCTGAGAGACCTGTGAAGCTGCCCACCTGCCTCGTGAGCCAGACCTGCATTCTCATGGTCAGTGCCAATATACAATTAGTATTTTTTCTGTATTCATTGTGAAATTGATGTGATACATCACTGAATTCAAGTTTCCAGGATTGTGCTATTCTGACCCTCATACTATATATACCATTCAGTTTCTTAATTCCAGTAAAACTTACTTTCTATCTTGAGCAAGGCATGAGAAGTCAGCACTGGTGAATGTGAGAGTTGCATTTGGACACTGAAAAACGTGCATACAACCCTCTTTTTACTCCCTCTAGCAAACACATTTAAGGCATGTTTTCGAGGTACTTCAATGACTGCAGATTTAGAGAGAATGAACTTACATAACTCAAATACAGTTTTATGCAAGACATTTACCAACCTTAATCTGGAAGCAAATACTTTTTCGTATATGGTATTCCAGTTGACAAACAAGAAGTTACTATTATGAATTTACGTTCTTTTCCACTAAAAAACAATTTAATGTACAATGGTTTCAACTGCACATACATTCAAAGATGCAAGTGTATATAAAGGTATCTCAAACACTTCTTCTTTCCTAGCCCCTGTTCTGAGTATTTTATGATCTGAATGTTTATGAACACATTTCACTCTGGACATGTAAGGATTCATGCAAGGATGAATTAGTTAAGGATGGAGTCTATACTTGAAGTACAAAAATATAAAGAATCATCTATCCAGCTATTCACTTATTTCAGTTGGAAGCAACCTTTCCTGAATACAGCAAACCAGAGTTATAAGAAAGATAAGATGTTAAGATAAAAGCTTTACATAATGGTATTAATACTTCCTCACCTCAACCTTTAATGTACCACCAGAAGTGTTTGCTTTTTGGATGACTGTGCTACATCAGTAACCTAGGCCTGCTTCCTGCTCTTACTGCTGCCTTTTCCTCCTCCTGTGCCAGGATTTCTATGGCCACCTACTGAGTTATTTCTGCATACTTCATCAACCAAAACAAAACCAAACCAAACAACAGATCATTTTCTGCCAAATCTAGTGAGCTCTGGAAGTAGCTTAAATAAGAAAAATGCAAGAAGGAGCCACCAGCTAGATTAGGCAAAGCTGCTGTAGAACTGAAACCTCTCTCACTACTTCATCATGAATCCTTCATGACCAGGAGGTTCTTGCTCTCCCTGTTTCCAGTCAGCTGATGAAACAGCTGAAATACATTCAGAAATATACTCAGTATCTGAAATACACTCAGAAATTGTCTGAAGGTCCAAAAGGCTGGGAAAAGATGGAAGCCAATCTGATGAACACCTCTATTTCACAAACCAGATTAACAACAAAAATTCCAAGTAGCATCAGATCTGAGAAAGAACAACTTAGTAAGCAAGAAACCATAAAAACATTTCCTCCAAGTATGTATTTCCAATCAGCCATGCACCTGCTTATTAGTAGTTTAATTTCAATTTCCTGTGAAAATGTCAGGCAAGAAAGTAAAAGTTGTTGCCAAAGTCAAGATACCGTATGTATTGTTTATTTTAAAGCATGTTGTAGTAACCTTCTAGAAAGTATTTAGACTTGCTTGACATGACTGTTTTTGAGAGTTTGTTAGCTATTACTTCTCTCTCTTCTCTCAGGTACAAGCTTGTCCATCTGTTCATTCATTGTATGAAAAAAAGCACAGAAATTAGGCTGACTGATGTTTAATACCCATTTTTAAAGATCCGTCACTCTGGTTTTCAGCCTTTCACAGCTTCTGCCAATTCTTTTGAATATTGTAGAATAAATTTAATCAGTTGGTTCAAAAATGTACAAGGACCTAGAGTGTCCTCTAACCTGGTCTTTCTTTGTTACAGTACAAGATACTACCCCTTTCCCATTGATATTGGCTGCATTAGCCATAGACAGCAGTTGAGCTTTTCAGAGAAGAAATTACAGAATTTCAGAATATCAGTTACAGATGCAGTTACTTGGTTTGGTATAAATTTCAAGGTCACAGCTAACACCTTCCTGTTCAATGAAAATAATTCTCTTTGTAAAATACTTAATGTCAAATAAACTTACAATCTCTACTGGAAAAGCATCAAGAGAGAAATAACTTTGGAAACCATCCTCTTGGTTTCCAGAAACTCACTTAAACCGCCTAATCAATACAAAAAAAAACCCCAGGATACACTACTCTCACAGGCATCAGGTACTTCAAAGTAGTTGCCTTGCTTTGGAACAGAATGAGCTTAGCGTTATCTCTGGTTTTGTATTGAGTTAGTCTGCGTTGAAAGCTGTCAAATCAATCAAAAAAGAAGGGTTGTTATGGTAAGCTACAGATAAAGTGATATTTTACATAATCTGTGTTGCTTGTCTGTTAATGTTAGCTTTATTATTTTCCTTTTTTAGCATTATGTAAAGATGAGAGTAATGAACTGAAAAGGCAAAGAGGAATGCAGCTGACAGAAATTGCCATCCCTTCTTTCAATTTTAAGAGACAATTAATTGCCGTAAGTCAATGTACTTGACTTCATTCTCATAAATAAAGACTAGTCACAAAGCCACAGTCACACCTTTATCCAAAGCAAAAGATAATAACAATTGTCAATCTGATCAAACATTAACATTAGGAGGTAGAGTAAGCCTGAATTTAAGATTAACTAAAAATGGTAATGTGTTCCATCTATGCACCATAAAGCAATAATACACAGCAGAGTTTCTAGCCACTGCATATTATTTAGGACAGATATTTGTATACATTATTGCATATACCCAACAAGTTGATCTACAAAAAATGCATTTGTGTCATGTAACTTAATACTGTGAAAATTTCCTAGAAATAGCTAGACAAAAGTCTAACAAGTAACCGCCTGTGACACATGTCACAAACACATTAATGCTAGAAAAGACATCAACTGATTAAAGACAAATCCCTTAATTTCCAAAATTGAACACCAAGGGAAAGGCTTGAATTAGATTCAGAATGTGAAACCTAGCTATGGCAACAGAACCATCTGTGTTCTTCCTACACTTATGACTCTCAAAGCAACCAGTAGCAAACCCAGGTAAACTGAAAGATAAACAGCCTGATGGGTCAACATAAAGATAATGTTATCATCAAATGTAGAACTGGAACAGTTCTTTACTAGTTTCACTTAATACAAGAATTACTGTAGCTCCTGCAAACATTCAAGTAGAAAATTAAAAATAGAATTTACCTTTGAAGGTCTCAAGTTCCTTCCTGTTGAAAGGAAGCAGAATTAAAAACAATTAAAAATTAGAAATACTACATCTAGAATTATAGGACATGTTTAAATTGTTTAAGATATTAAAAGATGAAAACCAAAGAATTTGACTATCATCATTTATAAGGGTAAAATCACTAATTGTGTTTATCTAAAGCAAGCACTATTAACCTGTTTAGAAATTAAGCTACCACTTATTTATTAGCATGTACAATTATACAAATATTGCACATTTGTATCTAGTCACATAATTTCTAGATAACACTGTTACAAAAATAACCAAGATTTCTTAATGCTTTAGATACTAAAACATCCACTGCTTAGCAGAGCTTTGCCAATTTATAGCATAGTGAGTAACAATGTTTCATTTTCATCAATGCTATGCAAAATGCTTTTGGCAACAGTGAAGGAGAAAAATCTGACAATATCACTCACTGAGTTACAACACACTTCAAAGGCAACAGAGGCATATAGTGACATTCCTGAGAGGAGGGGATTTTAAAGTATAGAGAGTGACAGATAACCCACAAGATTCACATACCAGAAAGCTAAGAAATTGTCAACAGCAATAGTATCTTTTTTCCTTCATACCAGGTCACCTTCTACTTTTAGTAGTTATGCAATTGTGAAGGCAAAGTTTGTAAAACTAAGATAAATATTTTCTCTGTTTTCAAGAAATTGTAAAATGCTCTAACTGCCATCACTACAAAGTAGTGATTTATCATGAATTTAGAGGCTAATGAAGAATTTAAGTAATCACTTACGTAAGGCAGAATGCTAGCCTTTTCCCTGCCAAATGCTCATTTATAACAAACAGTTTTTCAATTTGTGCCTTGCAGACGTCCTAGTTAGGCAAAAGTTATAAGAAAAATAAATTTTACAAAAGACTGAACTAACAGTCGTCCAGATAAATTATTCTATTCATGCTCCACAGACTAAAGCATGCTTCAGTCATTAGTAGAGTCACCTACCTTATATTGTTTCACAATACATATGCTATACCATAATATCTCCTCCTCCTGCCTTTCAGATGATGCAATTCAGTGTTTATTCTTGCATCAAGAATAGACTCAACTGGTTTGAGCCTGAAACAACCACTTTTCTAAGCAGGACAAAGCATTCTAAAAGAAGATAGAATACATTTACCTCCACATTTTCAGTGAACTTCCCACTTTTCTCACCAAATGTCAAATACAGGTTTTTGAAAGAATGGGTGCTTTACCAGGAAATAAGCTATAGTATGATTTACAGTTGAAGCCTATTAGTTGTAATTCCTGTGAGTATCTATTTCCCTTCCTGCTTTTCTTCTGTCCCTTTCCCAAGCTAGTTTCTTCCCCTTTTTACTAGAGAAAAAGCTACTTCATAACACCTATGATTTGCAGTTTCATACCCTAAGAAATTTTTCCTAATGTGTGTACTCTAAATATAATTACGAAGTTCTTAAACATTCTTATGAGTTGCACTCCTTATGTTTTAATAATGAGATACTAGTTGGAAAAACAACAATCATAGGAAATGCTTGTTTTCCATAGACTGAAACAAAACCATACAGAGGAAATATCTTAGGAAAGTAAGAGGAAAAAAACCTACACTACTTGCTCATAAAATCAGGAGGACTTATGTCACTTGTCTCCAAAAGGGAAGACAAAACAATTACTGTCATTGTGTTCAAACAGATTAGCAAACAAGATGGTAATACAGTTACCAACTGGCTGTGATATTCATTGCTTTTGCCTAAAGCCCCAGAATTTTCCCTTTCAAAAGCCATCAATATTTTTAGGGTTGATACATTAAGGTGTTGTCACTCTATCCATACATATATAATTGTCATACGTTAAGAAAGTTGGAAATGAATATTTGACTGAACTTTTTTTAAGAACACATACCTCTGAAACATTTTAAACAACGACAATTAGCATACAGTAAAAATACAGATTTGGAATCTAAGTATCTGCATTTCCTAGCATCCTCATACCAATTCAGATTGAAAGACTGAGGATTCTTTATATTTTAGACAACATGAATGAACCAATCACATCTTGTGGTTTCTCACAATACTTAAGAAAACATACATTTAGAAATATATATTAAGAACATGCTCATTGAAAATATGTTCTGCACCTTCAACATGGAGGATTTTTTAAAAAAATCAAATTATCCAAATAAAAACTTGAAGTTTTAAAATTTTGATCCTGAATCTCATCCATCATCAGCTTGGGTAAGAATCAGACACCAAACTTACAGTGGAAAGAAGATTATACGACTTGTAAAGGTATTGGAAAAACAGATGACTTCAGGTTAAATGAGTAAATTTTCTAGATGTGTAATTAAAAAGTTCTAGACAGATGTACAGAACAAAATGTATTACAAAGTATTACATTTATTCTTCCCTTTGTAATTAAATAAATAATTTTGCATTTATTGATAAAACTGCCAGGAAGAACTCCCATACCTTCTCTATGAATGTAGAGACAAAAAAATCATCTTCAGAAGTAAATATACCGAACTTATATTAGGAAGGAAACTAAGTATTTGGAAGACTGACACTATATAAAAGAAAAAGCAGTTACCTTGAGTAATTAAAATGAAAAATATTACACTGAAAACAGTTCTGGAAAGAGTCATCTTCACAATAAGGTGAAAAGGCAAGCAGCAGAAAAAATTTGCTTTGGAAGTAAGCTTGGATGAGTAGCTGGGACTGCTGCCTCTTGTTATTTTAGACCTTGCTATATTAAATTACCAGTTGTGATGCTATGTATTACATTTTTTCATTTGTTTTTCTTTTACTTTAAATTGTTCATTCTTTGAGATAATTTTTCACATTAGGTTTATACAAAAGCTACAGCAGCAGAGCTCAGCCTTTGATGGACAGCTTACTAACAACATCATGCTAGAAGATAAAACTGCAGTCCAACGAATCATCTCAGCAGAAGTGTTCTGTCAACTGCCTCAACTCAAAAGGTGTATTATTACTCTATAGACGTTTTCCACAGGAAAAGGATAGCCTTCCCCTCTACCCTATTTGTCTAATGAGTTTAAAGTAACTGAAGGCTTTCCACAGAGCTCCTGGATTTTACAGACTTTTCATCCAAGAAAATTAATGCACTTAGAATCATAGAGTCATAGAATGGTTAGGGTTGGAAGGGACCTTAAAGACCATCTAGTTCCAACCCCCCTGTCATGGGCAGGGACACATTCCACTAGACCAGGTTGCTCAATGCCTCATCCAGCCTGGCCTTGAAGACAGCCAGGGATGGGGCATCCACAGCTTCTCTGGGCAGCCTGTTCCAGCGCCTCACCACCCTCTCTGTGAAGAACTTCTTCCTGATATCTAATCTAAACCTCCCCTCTTTCAATTTAAACCCGTTACCCCTTGTCCTGTCACTACAGGCTCTTGTAAAAAGTCCCCTCCCAGCTTCCTTGTAGGCCCCGTCAGGTACTGGAAGGCTGCAATAAGGTCTCCCCAGAGCCTCCTCTTCTCCAGGCTGAACAAGCCGAACTCTCTCAGCCTTTCATCACAGGAGAGGTGCTCCAGCCCTCTGAGCATCTTTGTGGCCTCCTCTGGACTCGCTCCAACTGGTCAATATCCTTCTGATGTTGAGGGTTCCACAGCTGGACGCAGTACTTGACAGATGGATGAGATAATAATTTCTATTATTATTAGAAAGAAACACACACCTTGCCCCTAGACTCCCTACGCACAAAGGCTGTTGAAGCCCAGCATGGGCTGCTCAGCATCTACCCAGGATTAAAGGAACTCCCATCCTAAGTCTGACCACTAAATCAATACAACCTGCAGTTTGGCATCTAACTATATGCTCTTTCACTTTAGCTACTAAATTTTAGGCTAGTGCCAACAAATCTGCCTAGTTACACAAATAAGAATATTCTTTACTTTTTTACAGTTAACAGTAAGCTTTCAGAAGGAAGGACTTAATTAATAGTTGTATTATAATATAAATATCTCCTCTCAGTGAAAGATGAAATTTACTAGCACTAAGCAAGAAAAAAAGGCTAAGGTAACAGGCTAAAGGCTAAAATAATCAGACTATAAAGGCATGGAGCCACTGGAAAAGTAATCTTGTTTGGTGTGCAGTGCAACTTACGAAACTCAGCTTCTTTCCTAAGAAGTAAGAGTCTGTATAGGTTCAATCTACACTAGAGTTATGCCCATGAAAACCATTTGGCTACACATATAGGCAGTAATTTTCATCTCTTCCTTTGCAGCTGCTTTTTTTTCCTAAAATAGATGGGGGGGTCCTAATTACTCTGTGAAATTCTATACCCCTCAAATTCAGCTGAAAATGGCCAACAGGACAGCAGCAATTGATGAAACCAGACAATTCATATACTTGAAATCACATTCAAAATTTAGTCTGCCTGCAAACTCAAAGTGCATTCACTTATTTCATTACAATTGCACAGATCAGTACTTTTTTACTAAACAAAACCAAACATTCCCAAACACTTGGAAATAAGAACACAAGCATGTAGCAGAGTTTTGATTCAACTTGACCAGAACTTAATATAAGGCCTGCAATAGCAGATTCACTAAGGTAGGTTTGTCTGGTTTTGGTTTTCAGGTTTTTTTTAATAAAACTTAAACAGAATGGAAAGACAAAGTATCAAAGATACTAACTTTCGCTTAAGAACTTGCTGATCATCTAGTAAAGACCAACATCACATTTTCACTAGCAAGTTGAGGAATAGACAGTTACTGCAAAACCACAGAACATACTGTACATTTGCACAGCAGTTACACACTGGTTTAAGGAGGTATTCGTAAAGGAAATTCTTAGAGATACAAGTAGCATATTAAATATGCCAATTAAATATGAATGCCGACAGCTCAAAGCTTTGCAAACACTTCTGAAAGTGGATCATCCTCCTATCTTTCACCTGCAAACGGTGAAGAATTATCAGCAATTCCTTGGCTGCTCAGTTCATTACAAATTCTTATTTATATTTCTGTAAACGATGGCTTTCAAAGGAGTCAAACTATTCTTTGATCACCTCAAGACAATAAATGTCACCAGTAATCTCGAAATATTGCCCATATGATCTCAACCAGATAAAATACCTAGCTAAATAAGAAAGTAGATTTAAAACAAACAAAAAACCAACTTAAAAACATCCAGTGTAGTCAAAACCATCCTGCTTTAAGTGAATGAAATGAATGGGAATTTAGTTTGTTCTACAAAAGTAGAACTGAGAACTGAGTACACTGTTCTCAAGTTCTACTGTATCTTGCAAAGATCAATTTTCCAAATGTAACAAAACACTAGGGAATTCAGTTAAATGCCGAAAGACCACAGAAACATCAATTTCTTTACAATGATTTAGCAGGCAGAATTGACAGCTCCATGTTTTATCTTCAAGGGAAGCGTAGGCCAATAAGTAAGTAAGAAAGTAGTAAATGAATGTCAGGAATGATTTTATAACACAAGCTTTGAAAGTAACAGCCAATACATTCGAACTAGTAGACTCAAGTGTAAACAAAAGAAAATCTCAAGACAGCATATGGATAGTAAAAATTATGTATTACATTTGAAAGATTTTACAATTACATGTGTTTATAAATGCTGAGTTGCAAATACTATTTACAAATGAAAATTAACATTTAAAGAAGGAATAGCTGCTTATGTGCAATTTCATTTAAAAACATTTCTGGCATCTAACAAAGATCCAAAACAAAACTTGAGAAATACAGTATTTCAGCTGTTATGTCTGATACAGTTAAGTTTTCAAAATTATATTAAAAAAATTTCTTTCCATAGACTGATATATGTTGAGTCAGCTAAAAAGCCATGAGAGGCACTTTCCTCTGGATGTCACCAGAAGTAAAAACCAAAACCCTGAAAACTCAAAACTTACGTCACTTGCATGGTGCACAGAAACAATTTAAGTAGGTTTTTTGGTGTATTTAGGATTAGTACTTACGACAATGACACAAAAAATGTTTTCCCTCCCCCAGACTGTTTGAGCACCCTTTTCAGATCACTTAGGTCAGAAATTGCAAACATCAACTGGTAATCAAGCTAATAAATACAATCAAAAACAAATACTACCCTCCATACACTCAGCAGTTTCAGGATACTGTGAAATTATCTGACTCTGGATGTTTCAAAAAAAGAAACAAATATTTAACTTGATGAAGAACATTGGGGGTCACCTTTCAGGTGCTATCATTCAAAAGAAGAGTAAGAATTACGGAGATGGTATCAAAACCAGAAGAAAATGGCCGAAGTGAAATCATTAACACCAACCGAGCATTCTGTCCTCTGCTATGAGAATGATACAGGCCACTTAGCGTTGGAAACATTCCAAACCAGAATTTGAAAAGTGGAATAAATTCTTAGCTCTCTCTAAAACCTTATGCCTTTGGATGTAAGGTTTTGCACAAGACCTAGTTTTTATGGGTTTGCTTTCATCCTGTTGCTACCCAAAAAAGGCAACAGTTTTTAGATTTTTTTGAACTTTTATCTTAGTATTCAGTGTCATTAGATCACTAAAAGGTACATGCATCAGCACAGTTTTCTTTATTTTTATCATGCAAACTAAAATTTGGGAATCAAAGTTTAAAGCTGAAATTTAAGAGAAGCTACTAACAACTACAAGATATGGGGAAATTTGACAAGTTACAAAGAAATTTAAGAGAAGCTGAAGTTTAAGAGAAGGTATGAACAACACCACCATCAAAGGCCACCTCCACCATCAATTCCACCATCTTTAATCTTTCCTGGAAAGAAAAAGGATTCCTGCACACCTGTGTTTGGTAAACAGTCACACAATAAAATTCAGACCATCTTTTAACTTGGCCATGAACTTCCCCATAAGAATTAAAAGAAAAAAAAATTACAGTATTGAAAAACTGGCCAAATTTTGTTCACTAAGTGATATATAACATAACACCAGTCCACAAAAAGAAAGTAGTAAAAAAAGCCTGTAAACCCCACTTGCACTCTTTACTGTTCATGCTGTCATCCACGGAGCATGAACGCAATTGTGGCAGTTAGAAGTTACAACTTGGAGCATTTCAGGCATCCTCAACACACCCCTTTGACACAGGAATGCAAAATCTTCCTCACAGAGGTGTTGTCAATAAATGCATTTAACACATTTTTTTTAAACAATTTTTAAACTAATTGTTTTTGAACAGAACAAAAAAGGAAATATTAAAAATTTCAGGGAAAGAATTCATGATGAAGAAAGTCAGATTTATCAGGAGACACAATGCCTTGCACGAAAGCTGAGAATGCATTTTAGTGTGGCAATGACAAACACCTAAGCCCTGTTCTCCTGCCACTTCCCACAATGAATGAATGAATTTGATAAATAATAGAGTTTTGAGGTGAGGTAGAGTACAAAATGATGATTAAGGCAGTCCTAAACCATTTGTTTCTATTATTGGTACAATAAACCTGGACAAAGAATGTCTAGCACTAACAGATTGACAGGATTTGCAGATTATGCCCAGTAAACAGCACTACATAAAGGTAGAGAAAAGTTATGCAGGATTGACATAATGTTTTACATTTTCTAGAAAACATTAGTAAAAGGTGCTATAAAATGGAGAGGATTCAACACAAACACTGAGTCTTTAATCACAGGTCACAAAAGGCAACAATGAAGAAATCTTTTATATGCCTATACAAAAGAAAAGAAAACGGTAAGAAGATATGCAAAAAATCTCTTTATAACAATGTCATCGTCTCTCTGCGGCAAGCAAAGACCACCACAAAAGAAGGGTAATATTAAATTAACTTAGAAGTGACAGAAATTATACCGCACATTCACACTTTACAAATAATACAAAAAACTGCCAAAAATCCTACAGTTTTTGATCTCCTATGTATTCAGTCTTGCCCAATGTTTTCAAATACGTGGAGCACTAACAGCAGCAAAATTCACTATTAATGAAGCAGCCTGATCCTTTGGGTTTGATGCATGCAGAATACTGTACTGCAAGTGTTCCTGCAAACAAAAGAAAGTTCAGAGCCCTAAAATTACACAAAAGGAAGAATAATTATCTAGGGAACTTCTCCAAAGCTTGTGCAAGTCCAGTTTTTCTGGATCAATAGGAATTCTCATTCCCTGTGTCCGTCCAAAGAAGTGCAATAACTGATGGCCATAAAATTAATTCCAGCCAGTTATTCACCATGAAAACACTTGCTACTGATTGTGCTGTATGTAAAATGATTTAACAGCAGGATGGAAAAGATCTCTGCCATGTGAACTCCGCTTTGAGCACAGAAGCTTATAACCATACAATTAATGCCTAATGAAAACCTACTTTTCATCTACCGTGAGAGTTGTCCTAAAGATAATAAAAGTTCTATATCCACACTTGCAGATATAGTTACATGGTGGTGGAGTAGCTGAAAATCTGTACCACCAGAAGACTGATCAAGAAGATTATGTCATCAAACTTTGATGAAAATCTTGATGACAACTAATAAACATGTAGTTAGTGTGCATCTTAGAAATAATTCACAGTACATGTAATGTTGGAAAGAAAAAATGTTTGAAACATTTGCAACAGTGGTGTATTATTTTTAATTTGTAAAAAGTTAATTTGACAAATTAACATGTAAAGCTTAAAAGGGTTATGAAGATACAATTGAAATTCATCACTGCCAGACGGGAAGCAATCATCACTGAAGATGATGTACTGTATAGTGCACTGTTCTAGCTTATCACCTAGGGAATGCTATGGCATCTAAACAAACTACAGACTTGGAAGTTTTCTTTTAGGCCACATGATTTTGTATGGCAGCGTATTACCCACTCCATCTTTTCTCTTCTGACCTCAGTAAAAAAATAATGTAGGTTAAACAAGATCACACAAAAAAGGCAAATTTTTACAGTGATACTGCAGGAGGTAAAGATAGTATTTGGAAGCAATATGCAGCAGAAAAATCATAATACAAAATATTTTTCTATGTAGGTGAGTAAATAACTATTAATCAGCCTAAGTTAGATGGAACTTTTCCAAAAATCAGGCCTAATGTAAGCCACTGTATCTAACTGCAACAATCCTTACTGTCCCTTACGTTCCCAAAGCAATTAGAAAGAGAGATAAAACTATCGGAAGTCCATAAAGAAAGAATAAACTCAACAGTGGTAACTGATTAAAACATTTTCTCACATACATATCAGTAATCTACACAATGCAATTGACGTAAATTTTATACCTTTCTGAATGAGGAAGTGAATCAAACATTCTCATCCTCCAGAAGCATAAAACCACCATCACAGAATTGCAGTGCATCTAACAAGAACTATGACAATTTGTCCAAACCTTCATCTACTACACCAATTACCAAAGCATGGGGTTAACACGTTATTTAACAACAAACCAACCCTTAAAATACAAAAATTATGAACACAAATACATTTGAAGAACATATTTTCTCTTCAGGTAAAGCATTTCTTTGAATCTCACCAGAAAGCAAAAAAAAAAAACACATTAGTCCCACCAAGGTTTGCAGTATCACTAAACGTTCACCTGTTGAAGTATATCCTAGCATCAGGGTATACTTCAGACTCAGGGTTTGGATTTCTTCATCTATTTTCCTTCTATGTCTGTTCTCAATGCAGACAACTACTGAAAATCAGAAAGGATTCTTAAATAAGAACATCCTAAAAACACCTAAAATTCAGACAACTATGTTTAAAGACAAATAACGTACAATAAAATGTATTCAGTCATTGCCAGTGACAAGGGGTCTTAGTTATCTCCAATGTATTCCTACAAAATGCTGGAGCTGGGCGGCTCTTTTTAATTGATAAAGTAACCAGGAGTTTCTGTTTTTCAAAAGCAGTGATCCATCTGTAATGGATACAAATGCTAGCAAAGGCTTCATAGGAAGCACAGCTTCAGGACAGAAACATTTTCTTTTACAACATAAGCTTGCAGTTCGGTGCACGTAAAAATTGGCACAAAAGTGACATTCTGACACTGCTTCCTAAGGGACACAGTACACTGCCTTGGGAACGCAAGAACTGCCATAGAAGACTGGAGGAATACAAGGAGTTCTCTGCAAGCAGAAACAGGACATCCTCAGTAGGAGGATGAAGGGAAGGGAAGAAGAATTGTGCTTGATCAAGAAAAGGACAGGAAACAAAACGGCATGGTTTAACGCTAACATCCATGCAAACAATTGCAGCAAGACTAACTAGAGAAAACAAGGGTGAAATCTAGACTTCATACAGCAATACTGGTACCCTGATCAATGGATTGAAACCCAAAAAAGCTAACATTTAAAATCCAGAGATAAGCACACAGAAAAACAATCAATCCCCCCAAACACCAGACTTTAATATACATTATGGAAAACACCTTGGCTTGATGAATCTACTTTTAAACTACTACTCAACACAATGACAAAAAGGAAAAAATTAATCTGTTTGAACTGAAATAAAGTTGCTCTATGTAACAGGGAGATCTATTTCTGAAAATCAGTTTCCATAGTTACCATAAGCTGCATTTCAAAGGTTTAATGTTGACTTAAAGCACTTTCTTCTAAATCTTTCATATATGAAGTCTTTTCAACAGACTTGAAATACATGAACTTCTAACCTAACCTCTAAAGTGACTTTATAATAAAATTACTTTTTCTTACATATTTAAAATAACCACAGTTTTTAAGAGTTTGTGTTCATCTCAGTTTTCATCCCTATATTGCCAAAACACAGGGAAGACTTCTTTTTTTTTTAAAACACAAAACCCCTCACTCCCTGAAAATAATTTTTATGTTAGAGCATAGACTCCTGAACCCCTACTTGGTTCTTTCAGCAGCTGGTATCACAGTAAAAGCCCCAAACACTAAAGAGGAAGACAGGACACGAGTTCTAAACATATATAACAAATCACACTCACATTAAGTTAACTGGCTGTTCGTTCTTCATGTATCTACACTGGCAAGTGTCCTTCTAGTAATGAGCTAGCTGTTAATTTCTTACCTAAATAAATAGAGTGGTAATAATCAACCAGAAATTACCTGCATTTTTCCTGTTTTGTCTAGATCTGACCAAATGTAATCAGCTTATAATTACGTTAAGTAGTTTGCTTAGCATTCTATTTATAAAACTGATTAGATGCTCCTAAGCAGAACAGGCAAGAGTTTAACACTTTATTTTGATGTTGAAAGCAGAGGTTAGGAGAGGGGGAAAGGGAGCAAGGACTGCAGAGAGAACAAGCAAAACTCAGCAATCATCAGAAACCATATGTTTGGGGGTACAAATCTGTTGCTTTATGCACATTTTAACTTTGTGCATTCTTTGGTTAAGTATCACATGTTTAGAACTTGGAAATCATTACTATTAAATATTTAATTACTTAAATAGGTCCAAACAAGGGATATATTCAGCCATACTGACTACTGTTGACTCTTCCTGGGGAGAGAGAAAATGGTGTTGCCCTGGCTTGGGAGAGAGAAAATCCAGGTTGCAGGAAAATGATAAGATCACTGCTGAGGCCCTGGCCTGTGGTTAAGCTCACTGAACAGGATGTGAAAAACTAAAGGACATCACATGACAAATTGCTAGATGTGACAGATAACACAGTAAGATACTACCAAAAGCTACAGATAGCCCCATTAGGAACAGCTGTATTTCACACATGGTTAAAGAGGAGATGGTTAGGTGAGAGACAGCCAAACTTCACAGAAAACTGATGGGGGGACTTTTAAGGTATTGGGAACCTTTGGGGAGGCAGAACTTGCAACACCAGCAGTACTTCAGTAACCATATCTGTAACACCACAGAAGGCCAAGATTCCCTAGATAATGGTATCAGAAATACCAAATCTGAGTACAGATGTAGCAAACCAGGACCAGTAGGAAAAAGGTAATTAGGGATGGGTTGTTTATTTGGGAGGAGGCTGGGATTTTAAAGTCACCACTCCCTAACACGGGTCTGTCAGAGACTGTCTTTGAAAAACTGCTTCAATTTAAGTCCTAATTTCCTCATTTATTATGGATTTAATATGGCTTTTCTTATCTCTTTCAGACAGATTATATTTGGCACTGCCAGTCACAAAACCAAGAAAGTCAACAGTTTAAGTTACTTAAGCTCTTAAGATTTATCTCTTGCTACTTTATCTTTTAGGTAAACATGAAGCTCAAGAGTTGGAGATTCTGACTTTTCACATACACTGCTACTATCAAAGTTGGACTTTGATTTCAAGTGGTAATGCCCTGTCTTTGCAAGTAAGAGAACAGCAGGAGATTAATATTTATTATGGAGAGCGATAGGGACTCATACTACAGGATAAGATAGAACTGACAAGAAGATAGAGGAAAATACCGTTCCTAACTTTACAGGTACAATACATGGAAAGAAAATAAATTCAAAAAACAGGGCAAGTCATTAAAAGAAACAAAAAATTGTCAGTGCTTATTAACAATGGCCCATTTGTTTGTAGAGAATAATAAGTAGGACTTCACCCCAACAACAATGTAGTGATAATTTTCCCAACACACACAATCTTAGTTCATCACCAAGACTTACAACAACATTCAATGAATCTATTACAAATTTGCAACTTCCTGTCACAGATTACTGTTTCTTTAAAAGAAGAAAATTAAAGGGATTCTGTTTTATACAGGGGAAAACAACCGTAATCACAAAAGGCTTATATTTTATGTTAAGATACATTTACAGCAATTGTTTTATTTACCTTTTTGTTTTCTTGTAGTTTTCCAGCTGTAATGTCTGTATACATTTGTATCTTTCCAACTCACACTGTTCACATAGTTCCTCAAGACACAATAGGTGATTCTCCATTTCTTCAAAGTTTGCCTGTAGCTGAGCTGTAGGAAATACTTATATGAATATCAAATTGTATCAAATGGACAGACAACTCACCTGAACAGAAACAGGAATTCATAAAGGTATGTAATTAACATGATAATAATTACACATATATAAATGGCTCAGAAAGAGAAACAAATTTCAGTCTGTACCACATAGTAATGAGTGGCAGCAGAGCCAAATTAAGGGACCTCTCTCTGAAGTTCCCTTTGCAGTAAGATGTTGAACCACTATATTTGCACCAGCATATTGATCTCACAGGCTTGTGGTCTATACTTTGGGGAAAAAAAGACATCTAGAACCCATAATTTAATTTTGCTTCTTGGGCACACTGTCACTTCACCCTTTCCTGCCTCGTACCAATCTGAGGAACAAATCTGTGCTGACAAGACCAGTACTAATCTTGAATTATTCAAATGAAGCAAAAGTAAAGCATACTTGGAGAATTTTAATTCTTATGTGACCTTGTAATAATATAAAAGAACAGACTTAAGTAGTTTACTCTGAAGACAGACCCTTTACTAATAGAGAAATCTCTAAATTTATCTGTTTTATATACCCATGCACTTAAAAACATGCAAAACCTCTTAATCTCCTCTTTAGCCATTAATTGCTCAGTCTCAAATGAAAAGAGATCATGTCTATGAAAAGCTCTGAGAAATCTGATCTTATCTCATAGCTCACACTGTTTTGAGCAGAAATTTGGACCAGAGAACTCCTGAGATTCCTTCTGATCTGAATTATCCCATGTGAATCTTATATCAAAGGATCACTCTGCCTGCAGGTGAATAATGCTGAACTCCATGTCCCTCCTCAAGATCCCAGTGGAAAAACTATTTTCCCAAACTCTAACCAGCTAGTCACTTTGGGATGGAGCTGTGTGAATATAGGACTATTATTCACCCTTTTGCCAGGGCTTCTCCTATATCAGAGAGAAGGTAAATTGCAGGAGGAAGGATAAATCAAATTTTTATAAACAGAATAGCAACCAAAGAATAAAAGGGTGTTTGCAGACCAGAGACAGATACACTAAACTGTTGCAGTGTATGAACTTGATTGTTGATGCAAACTACACAAATGATGGAATGAAATTTTCAGAAAACCTAAAGCAGCCCTTAGTTTTGGCAAATGGCTGTGTTTTACCTTTGCCTGTAACAGACAGAACCAATCTTTATAAAGCAAGAGAATAACTATTAAGTTCAAGGTAGAAAAAAGTGATTTAAAGTAAATCAGTATATATATATGAATATATCTATGAATATATTTATATGCGGATAACTTGGGTAGAAACAAAAAAAGGAAAAAAAAAAAAAAAAGGAGGGCAATTGCCAATTAGTGTGGAAGCAAGTTTCGAGCCAGGTTTCCAATGCACACTGGAAACAATGTTTTCAGTTCCATGGACTGTGATGTGGAATATGAATTGTTTATCACATACTCCCTCTCAGAAAATCCAGATGTATTCAAAGGGCAATATCATGACTACAATTACAACCAGTGGTTCTTTTTTACTTAAGAAATGGACTTTTCTGAATGCATTAAAATCCAAATGTGTGTATTATGATAACTTGCTTTTCAGAATGATTGCTCACTTATTAATTTCCAAAATTCAGCAGGGCTCAAGATAATTTAGTAAGGTACCTATCAACCACTGTTTTTTCCACTTAAAGAAACCACCACCTGCTCTGCTGCACTTGCTATTGAAATAATATTAACAGAAAACAACAAAGAACAGGAAAATAAAGAGGATGAAGAAAAGTGAGTTCTAGAGGGTAACTGATTCCTAGCACTAGCGTTTGAGCAGCCTCTAGCGGGAATTGCAGAAAACACTGCTCCTGAAGAACAGGAATGAACACTTTTCCAGGAGACAACAATCATGCTTTATTCCAACAGAGGTTTCAGAATTTTTTTTTTCTGAAGTGAAAGGAAGCTTAGTTGCTTTTCACAAAAAAAGTTGCAGACTAGCTCCATAGCCATAGCAGCAGCTATGGTTGCGAACTAATGCCTCTCCTACCCAAATAAGAATGTATGCACTGTGCATCAAAAGAAAGTTCCAAACAAACCTACATACTAAATCAATTTGAAACTTAATAATAAATAACGCTTTGATCAGCTCTTACCTATATCCACAGGTAAATAAGCTCATACTTTAAAAAATATATCTAGCAATAAATGAAATCTAGAAATTCTTCACTTCCAAGTTTACAGTTCACAGCAGCACTTAGAATGAATCTGCCCCAGAAAGCTGGTTATTATTCTAAAGAACAGGATTTTCACACCCATCTAACTCAGACTCCAGAAAAAAAATATTTATTAAAGACTAGGAAACAGTGGCTTTTATCTCCTCAAATATATACCCAGCCTTATTTTCTTCCCAGTCTCACCAGCCTGAATATTTTCACGCTACATTAGATCTGACACCTATGTTTATGACCAGCTTTTCTGAAACCATTATCAAGTTGATGCTTAACACTTGATGTTTAAAAAAAAGGGAAATCTGGATTTGGATCAAGGTTTGTGTTCACTGATTTGCTGAAATCATAACAGATATTCGAGCAAAATGCCCCTGCTCAAACATGAAGCATATTTCATATTAAGAAAAGTATGTCAGATATTGGCAAGCAGGTAATTTCTACAACATCTCAACTAAAAATTGGCTTAAGTGATGATTCAAATTCTGGACTCTGAAAGGACAATAACTGTCCTTTCACTTTTACATGAGAATATTTTTTTCTCCAAATTTTTCAACGGCAGCTACAAGATGTGCCATAATACAATAAAATTATCAAATGAAAACACAGACTTTTTACTTGAAGTGAGGAATGACTGATAATTGAGTACCTAAGTTAAAGGACTTTATTTATAAAAGTGCTAATGAAAATGTTTCTTGTCTTCAGCAAAAGCTGAAGAATCTGTACATGACACACCAATTTTAAGTAGGTCATTAAAAAGGCTCCTTTTCATGATCTGAAATTTCTTTCAGCAAAAGCAGCCAGGGTTCCCTATCTACTCTCAAAATGAAAGCATTAATGGATTTATTAGAAGCGTATCATGTCACAACAAAGAACTACTACTTTTCTGAAATTATGAAGATTAGCCAAATTACATCTTGGATGCACAACCCAGGACACAGCAGTTTTCTAATTCTATATTCACTTCTTTTTTTTTTTTTTACAGAATGTTTCATTTATATTTAAAATTCACAGCCACAGTATTTGCCATCTCTTGGAGAAGTGAATACAGTTTACATGTACAAAAAGCAGATAGTTCAGAGTTCTAAGAACTAAAAACAGTGAGCAGAGTATCACAGCAAATTTCTGGTAAACCACTACACTAACCAAGTGTAGATGTTGAATATGGTATAAATTATACCTGTCTCTTTAAATAGATACTGTAAAACTTATCAGAAAAAGAAAAAAAAATTTAAAAAACCTTACAGTGCTTAGGAGGAACTAATAAAAACCTCTAGGTAAATTAACTGAAATCTTACACATGAGGTAAGGCTAGAAGATTTGGTTAAAACTTCACAACCTTAGCAGTAGACTTCAAAAATCATCAGCTTCCCCCAACACACTGGTTAATGCTTCCTCAAATCCTGCTTGTGCAGTATCAAAAATACTGCAGAGACATTGAGCCTTCTCCAAGTAATCTACAATCAGGGTGAGATTAATTCTGGTTCATAAAACTGCAACATTAGGAATGGGCAGGTAGCTCCAATTCATCAGGATTTATAGCATTTGCAGTTATGAACTATAAAGACAATTCCATTAGGTTTTTATTATATTGTTTATCTGCAGTGGAGTGCATCACTTCGTGCATGATATTATTAAGATCAGTATTTAAATAAATCACTATTTGAATTGATATTTCCTTAGAAAATAATTGAGTTTTTCCAAAAGCCAACATTAAATGGTTACCACATGTGATAAAGCCTTACTAAACAAGGTGGTATAAGAAAATTGTAATAGAACAGGAAACATATTCCTTGGTTCAGAGAGAAATACAGTTATTACCAACCTACCTAGGAATAAAAGCCAATTTGTGCATATCCACTGACCATAGAAGAATGAGAAATTGGCCTCTGAACACAGAAAAGAACCCTCCTTTTCTTCTCATCAGATGCCAGCACACAAATCCAGCTCACCCCCCAAAACACAAGAGCTGCAATTACATGAAGAATTTCTGCCTACTTCCCAGCTGGTGTAAGCATAGTGCAGGCAGAGTCCCTGGGGAACTTCACTACTAAAATCCATGCACAGGCAGCGATTTTTCAAAACTTTGATTTGTTGCAACTTGAATTGATTTTCATGGAGGCAGCAAGAGGCCTACCGCTGACAGAAAGGCTTGCTATTTGTCAAATACTGCATCCCCATTTCAAGGCTCAGTAACACTAAAGCTTTTCAGAACCTAAGAGGCCAGAACATTTTTTCCTAATTTCATTTTCAACAGTGGATCAAGTGTTTTCTATGAGAAGTTTCCAGACATAGTCCACCAATGCATTCATCGTTTCATCTTTTAAATTAAATCAACAGGTTAACATTTCGTAAAGTTATAAAAATTAGAACCTATCTAACAAACATGAGGTATTTGGCAACACTAATATGTAGCATTGCTAGTTTCACCTACAAAAAAGATGGGTATCACTTCAGAATAGCTTAACCCTGCACACTAACTTAGGGAAGCTAGCTTTGGAACCATTTGGAACCAACAACTAGCCTCAGCAAGAAGTTTCTGCCTTGAAAGTGTCCCAAGACAGGTAGATTTCTTGCACACCCCCCCCGCCAAAGAATGATTTAAAACAAAATATTATATACAATGATACAGACTCAATCAAAGAGAAGGAACTACATATGAGTGTTCAGACTACTTACAAATCTATAAAAATGTAAAAGGATGTCAATAACAACAATTTTCAACTCTCCACATCAGGATATGTAGTTGCCATGCTTTATTTTGTCCAAAAAATGAAACATACAATATTTTAACTGCTGGGAGAGCAGCTACTACTAAGTTTGCTCTTTTACAATAACAGTTTGTTTAAGAACTACTGTTTTTAATAGAAAGGATGTGTTTGGGAAGAAAAATTAAACTTTATAATTGCAAAGTTCACAACAGCTGAACTTATCTAATCCTCTGTACTGACTTAAATGCTTGTTACATCTATAAAACCTTACCTAGGCTTGCTGTGAGGCATTCTAGATCTGTTAAAAACCCAGGTATTTGTTGGAGCTGATCCTGTAGTTCCACCAGACTGTTCCTTTTCTTCTCCCAGTGTGCAGAAAGCATCACAACTTCACTATCCACCAGCTGAAACAAACAGGTTCTTTACTTTACTTGCAAATTTATATACTTATTTACAAGCATCTTGACTAATTTTGGACTTCATGCATCTGCAAGCATAAGGTCAGCACTGCAACCTTGTATACTTCAGCACTGCCACTTGTATACTTCTCAAGTAAACATACAACATGTTCAAGAAAGCCCCAACAGTATGAAATATTTATTTCAAAATGCATTGGTCAAAACATGATGAAGAGTTATTTCTCAATATACTAATCAATGCAGGAAACATTTTATGGATTTTATTAACTGTAAATACTGTAAATAACTGTAAATGCATCTGGAACTCTGACAGCAGCATTGCACTGGTACACAACAACACTGCAGTGCTGCAACGTAAGGCTCATTTAGCAACATTAAACTAAGTTATTGAACTAAGTCCTACCAATTTAACCAATAAATCCAAGTTAGCTTAGTTCTCTTGGCACCATTTTTACACTTATTATCACTCCAGAAAACAGAACATGTTTGATTTCGAAGAAACACCAATTACAGAATTAGTTTAATTATCAGAAATTAGAAGTCCGTGACACACTTTATCTTTGCAACATCAAAATCAAATGAGAATACTAATACAGCTGTCCATCTTAAAAAATGAAAATTCTCCACATTCAAAATACTCTAGAAAATGAAATAAAAAGAATGACATTAAAAAAAAATAGTTGCCTTTATACTAATCCTGCTCATCTGTAACTGCAATAGTTGCAAGTCTTTATGAACACACATCTACATTAGTTCAGTTTTTGTTGTTGTTTGAGTCTTCCTTTTATTATTAATTCTTCCTAACTTTTATTATACAACAGTATAATGAGAAGAGGATACACTGTTTAAACGTTTTATTTATATGGGTCAGATTCTATGAAAACAAAAAAAACCACAAGATCAAGTGACCTTAAGTAACAAATGTTTCCCATATATATGATATTTGAGATTATTCAATTATAGCCTCCCTGCTCTTAGACTTACAATTCTACCCACTTCAAACAAATTTAGAAGAATGACAACTTCTTCTATTTACAAATCTCTCCAACTACCCATCCCTGTCAAAAAGCCATTCTATTTTACCAGGCAAGGTGTGACACCCTATTCAAAAGCCCAGTGAGTAACGAAACATTTAAGACTACTTTAAATAAAGCCAAGTCTATTTCTGAGAATGATTTATATGAGTAAAGACTAAAGCAAACAAATAAATACATCATAAGATGGGGGAAACACCAGAAAAAACATTTCAGCAGAGAAATGATTAAATGCAGCTAAAATTACAAGCAGCTAAAATTACAAATATCTAAACGCAGTATTTTTAGCACAATTTTGTAGATAAGAACTGGTAGTTAACATCTATAATTTAACATGGTAAGACTGTAGGCAGCAATTAAAGCTAGAAATTTTCACTTTTCTTTCTTTAGCCAACATTTACAAACTACTCATGCTGCCTTAATTATTGGGTTGGTGCAGTGGGGTCTTGGTAAAGGGGAGGGTAGAGCCACAGGAGTGGTTCCTGTGAGAAGCTGCTAGAAGCTTCCCCAGCTCCAAGTAGGGGAGCACCACTGGCCACTGCGAGCCAATCAGTGATGGTGGCAGCACCTCCGGGATAACACATTTAGGGGGGAAGAAAAACTGCTGAGGAACCTGGAGCAGGAGAAAGTGGGATGTGTGAGGGCAAACCAGGCAGACCACCAGGTCAGTGCAGAAGGTGGAGAGGAGGTGGGCCAGGGCACAGGTTCTCCTGCAGACTGTGGTGAGAGGGCAGGCTGTGTCCCTGCAGCCATGGAGTGTCACAGGGAAGCAGAGACCCAATGGCAGCTTGGCGAGGGCCCTACACCAGAGCAGGTGGCTGTGTGTGAAGGAGGCTGTTACACCGTGGGAAGCCCACACTGGAGCAGGGCTGCTCCTGAAGGACTGCGCCCCACAGAAGGGACCCACACTGGAGCAGTTCGTGAAGAACTGCAGCCTGTGGGAAGGGCTCAAGTTAAAAAAGTTCATGGAGGACTGTCTCCCATGGGAGGGACCCCAGGCTGGAGCAGTGGCAGAATGTGAGGAGCCCTCCCCGCAAAGAAGAAGGAACGGCAGAGACAACGTGTGATGGACTGACCACAACCCCCATTCCCCATCCCCCTGCACCGCTCAGAGAGCGGAGGTAGAGAAATGAGGAGCAAAGCTGAAGCTAGGAAGAAGGGAGGGGGTGTTCTTCCAGGTTCTTAAGATCTGTTTTTATTTCTCATTATCCTACCCTGATTTACTTGGTAAGTAATTAAATTGCTTTTCCTTCCCCAAGTTAAGTCTGTTTTGCCTGTGACTATAACAGGTGAGTGATCCCTCCCTGCCCTTGTCTCAACCCACAAGCTTTTTTGTTATCTTTTCTTCTTCCCATCCCACCTTGGGAGGAGTGAGTGAGCGGCTGTGTGGTACTTTGTTGCAGAAGGGCTTAAACCACAACACTTCTTCAACTGCTACTGGCCAATACCAGACAGAAGATACTGGACAAGTTGACCTTTAGGTCTGATAACAGTACAGTCAGTTTGTGTGCTTACATAATTCCTACTTTACTGAACCCTGTATTTACTAGTTTTATAAAAAAGAAAGAAACACACACAAGCAATACATAATTTGGTTTCTCATAAAAGTAAATGTCTGAATTTAATGAAAATCTTCCAAGTCTTTTTGAAAGGTTTTCATTCTAATTTTCCCAAGCAGCCATAATATATGAGATTAAGTTTACATTGGGTTTTTAATATTTGAAACCTCACATTGTTTTCAGAACCAGTTTTTAAAGCAAACTATTGTAAGCATTACAAAATTTGAACCAAGTTATTTAAGTGTTCTTCTAAAAAAATCATCACAGGCAGTAAAGCACACGAAGGTGTGTCAACATATCTGCTGCAAAGTACTTTAAAAGGGCTATGAAATTGTCAAGCTCAATGTCTGTTATAGCAACAGCAATATTCGAAAGTAAACAAGAGAATGAACTTCATATAATTCTTGTTAGATAATACTTTGTGTGAAACATAAACACAGAGAATTTCTATTTTGACGATACACTTAATACTTTAGGAATATTAATTGCAGGCTGAATACCACCAAATCATAGAATGGTTTGGATTGGAAGGGACCTTAAAGACCATCTAGTTCCAACCCCCATGCCATGGGAAGGGACACCTTCCACTAGGTCACGTTGCTCAAAGGCCCATCCATCCTGGCCTTGAGCACTTCCAGGGATGGGGCATTCACAACTTCTCTGGGCAACCTGTTCCAGTGCCTCACCACCGTCTCCATGAAGACTTTCTTCCTTATATTTCACCTAAATCTCCCCTCTTTCAATTTAAACCCGTTACTCCTTGTCCTGTCCCTACCTGCCCTTGTAAGAAGTCCCCCTCCAGCTTTCTTGTAGGCCTCTTCAGGTACTGGAAGACTGCTCTAAGGTCTCCCTGAAGCCTTCTCCTCTCCAAGCTGAACAAGCCCAAGACTCTCAGCCTGTCTTCACAGGAGAACTTCTCCAGCCCTCTGACCATCTTTGCAGCCCTGCTCTGGACTTGCTCCAACAGGTCCATGTCCTCCTTACACTGGGTGCCCCAGAGCTGGGCACATAGTCCAGGTGGGGGCTCACAAGAGCAGAAGGGGAGAATCACATCCCTTGACCTGCTGGTCATGCTTCTCTTCATGCAGCCCAGGATATGGTTGGCTTTCTGGGCTGCAAGTGCACATGCCAGTTCACCTTGAGCTTCTCATCAACCAACACCCTCAAGTCCTTCTCAGGGCTGCTCTCAATCCATTCTCCACCCAGCCTGTGTTTGTGCTGGAGACTGCCCCGACCCATGTGCAGGACCTTGCACTTGGCCTTGTTGAATTTGATGCATTTGGCACAGGTCCACCTCTCCAGTGAAGGTCCCTCCAGATGGCACCCCTTTCCTCCAGCATGTCGACCGCACCACACAGCTTGGTGTCGTCAGCAAACTTGCTGAGGGCACACTCAATTCCACTGTCCATGTTGTTAACAAAGATGTTGAATGGTGCTGGTCCCAATACCAACCCCTGAGGAACTCCACTCATCATTGGTCTCCACTCAGACATCGAGGCACTGACTGCAACTCTTGAGTGAGACCATCCAGCCAATTCTTTATCCACTAAGTGTAAGTGATCCACTCGTCAAATCCATGTCTCCAATTTAGAGAGAAGGATGTCATGTAGGACAGTGCCAAATGCTTTGCACAAGTCTAGGGAGATGATGTTAGTTGCTCGTCCCTTATCCATGAACACTGTAACCCCATTTTAGAAGGCCACCAAATTTGTCAGGCACAATTTGCCCTTAGTGAAGCCATGTTGGCTGTCGCTGATCACCTCCTTAGTTTCCATGTTCCTTAGCACAGTTTCCAGTAGGATCTGCTCCATGATCTTGCCAGGGACAGAGGTGAGACTGACTGGCCTGTAGTTCCCCAGGTCTTCCTTTTTTGCTTTTTTAGAAACGGGGGTTATGTTGCCCCTTTTCCAGTCAGTGGGAACTTCACCAGACTGCCATGACTTCTCAGATATGATGGACAGTGGCTTAGCAACTTCATCCGTTAGTTCTTTCAGGATCTGCAGATGCATGTCGTTATACCATGGACTTGTGCACCTTCAGGTTCCTTAGATGGTCTCTCTCCAGTTTCCCTTTGCCTTCTGCAACTTGGGCAGTGTGGCTTAGGTATTTGCCAGTGAATACTGAAGCAAAAAAATTGTTGAATACCTCAGCCTTCTCCATATCCTGGGTAACCAGGTCTCCCACTCCCTTCCAAAGAGGGGCCACATTTTCCCTATTTTTCTTTTTCTTGTCACCAACGTACTTATGGAAGCTTTCTTGGGGCCCTCTTCCTTCCCATGGTACTCTACAAAACAGATCTCTGAAGAAGCCAAAGTCTGTTCTCACGAAGTCCAGGGTGGTGAGCTTGCTGTGCGCCCTCCTTGCTGCCTTAAGGATCTCAAACTCCACCATTTCATGATGACTGCAACCAAGGCTGCCCTTGGGCTTCACATTCTTCACCAGCTTCTCCTTGCTGGTGAGAACAAGTTCTAGCATAGCACCTCTCCTTGTTGGCTCCCCTATCAGATATTGGGGTGGTTGAAGTCTCCCATGAGGACCAGGGCTTGTGAATGCAAGGCTGCTCCCATCTGTCTATAGAGGGACTCACCCACCCAGTCTTCCTGGCCTATAGCAGACCCTCACTAAAATGTCACCTTTCCCTGCCCTCCCTTTAATCCTGACCCATTAGCTCTCAGTCGATCCTCATCCATCCCTAGGAGCACCATGCACTCCAGCTGGTCATTGACATAGAGGGCGACACACCCTCTTTGTCTTCCCTGACTGTCCTTCTTAAAAGAGCTTGTATCCTTCCACTCCAAAGCTCTAGTCATAGGAGCCATCCCACCACATCTCTGTGATGCCAATAAGATCACAGCCCTGCAGGCATGCACAAATCTCTAACTCATCTTGTTTATTCCCCACAATATGTGCTTGTATAGAGGCACTGAAGTTGAGCCCTGATGAAGCTGACTTACTGGCCAGAATTCCTTTGTGGTGCTCTTCAGGTGATCTCCTGCTGACCTGATCCTTCTCCAGGATCTGGGCACCTATTGCTGGCACTGGCATCAAACTGGTAGGAATGGGATGGATTGAGGTTCCCCTCACCTGGCAACTTTAGTTTAAAGCCCTCTTCACCAGCTCTACAAGCCTATGACTGAAGATGCTCTTCCCCCTCTCTGACAAATCATAGAATCATAGAATGGTTTGGGTTGGAAGGGACCTTAAAGATCATCTAGTTCCAACCCCCCTGCCACAGGCAGGGACACCTTGCACTAGACCAGGTTGCTCAAAGCCACATCCAGCCTGGCCTTGAAGACATCCAGGGATGGGGCATCCACAACATCTCTGGGCAACCTGTTCCAGTGCCTCACCACCCTCTCTGTGAAGAATTTCTTCCTGATATCTAATCTAAACCTCCCTGATTTCAATTTATACCCATTCCCCCTTGTCCTATCACTACAGGCTCTTGTAAAAAGTCCTCTCCCAGTACCCTTGTAGGCCCCCTTCAGATACTGGAAAGCTGCAATGAGGTCTCCTCGGACCCCATCAGCCCCCAGATGACCAAAGAGGCCCTCAAACTGTGTCCCATGGTCCAAGTAGCCAAACAACCCGGCTGTGGCACCAGTCCTGCAACCATTTGTTGATTCACCAGAATTGACTGGCCCTTTCAAACCCAAATCTGGAAGAGCTGTATAAACAAGAGGAACTGGATATTCTGATCTATTCCATCAGCTGCTTGTCAAATATCACCTTAAAGCCACAACAAAAACAATGCAACTTGGTATTTTTCCCAAGTAGCAATACAGAGCATTACTTTTTCATTATACTGTTTGTACTGGATCCAACTGGGAAGGAGTTAACTTTCTTCACATCAGCCCATATGGTGCTGTGTCTCGTATTTCTGACCAAAACAGTGTCGATGTTTTGGATATTGCTGAACAATGCTTGTACAGCGTGAAGGCCTTCTCTCTTCCCCTCTCCCCTGCAGTGATTAGGCTGGGGGTGGGCAAGAAGTTGGGAGGGGGGACAGCTGGAACAATTGACTATTGGCCAAAGGAATATTTCATGCCATATAACATTATGCTTAATAATAAAAATGAAGGGTTTGGTCTTCCAAAGTAACCATTGCTCTGAGACTGGCTGGGCACTGGTATGCTTGTGGAAGGTTATGAGTGACTGCTTTTACATCACTTGTTTTTCCTCTGTCCATTAATTATTAAACTGTCTTTATCTTGACCATTGAGTTTTCTGATTTTTGTTCTTCCTGTTCTCTCCTCTGTCCCACTGGTGCATGAAGTGAAGAAGGCTCTGTGGGTGCCTACGCAGTGACCAGGGTCATCCCAGTTCACTGGTACTAAAAATCTTAGTTTAAAATTATTTACCATTGAGTTTTCTGATTTTTGTTCTTCCTGTTCTCTCCTCTGTCCCACTGGTGCATGAAGTGAAGAAGGCTGTGTGGGTGCCTACGCAGTGACCAGGGTCATCCCAGTTCACTGGTACTAAAAATCTTAGTTTAAAATTATTTACACATTTTAAGATATTTCAAGTGTGGCATTGTTATTTTTTCTTACCTCTCCAGCTTTTGCACAATCTTTGGCTCCTTTGTGAAGGGCAGCCCAAGCATCTTCATATCTGAAGACAAGAAAGATAAATTACTTCTTTTACTGTCCTCTTACAAAGGAAGAGGATTTCATGGATGCCACTGTGCTTATATTTACAGGGGCTACCAGAAATAACAGTTTAAGAAGCTACAGAGTTGTCTTGGTAGAACTGTAAATACCAGAAATATACAAGTAAGAAATAATTTTTTTCAAAGAAAAAGTGATTAATGTTTTTCAAACTGCTAGCTTATATTAAGAGGTAAATGGACCCAGCAGTATTTATAAGACCACACATAAAAGTCTTAAGAACTACTTGGAACTCAATTTCATCAAGAAAATAAAAAAAAATTAACAGGATTGTAATAACACCCTGCCCTCTCTCCCCCAAAAAGAAGAATAGTTGTGGGCTTTTTTTAAAGATAAAAATACAAAAAAATTTATAATGCAAACAGCTTTTGTTACTCAGAAAAAAATGTGACTAAATAGACATGGAATACACTTTCTTTTCATAGGATTGACAGGCATACTGCCTATATTATAAACACAATATCATATCAAATATGTAAAAGTTATACAACTTCAAATCAAAAACACAGGCTGGGCCTCGGTGCTGGTCTCCTTCATGCCTGTGCATTAGACCCTGAGCTAAAGTCATCTTTCAAATGTTGCTTTTCCTCCAGAACTTCCATTTCATTAACATAGTAGCACTTAAGGATTGGGCAAGCTTTAAACATATTTATCATTTGGTAACCACCTCCACTCTACTCACTGCAGAACATTCAAAAAACCCCATTAGTAACACCTTCATTTTGTTCTCACGTTCTTAACCTAATAAAGTTACTTCTGAAATTATAAGAAGCAGGCACTAACAAAGAAATGGAAGGTCATACCTGCTCAGTAATTCAAGTCCAGCAGAAAACTCTGGCAAACACTGAATAGTTCTATAAAACAAATTGAAAATATATGAATGTTGTTAATAAACAGAAGGCTGTTACAAAAAATGTGTGCACACACATCTGCATTTGACAGATATGATGAGCACAAAAATATTGCTACTGTTCACTTTCACAAACATTTTCTCAATTCTGGTTTAAAATGCATTACACAGGAATATTTCAAAGTTAGGGTTTGGTTTTGTCCCCTTGATATTTTATGGTTGCCCACTCTTACCTCTTTTTGACTACGTCCATTAAAAACAACTTCTGAGAGATAATTTCTTAGTATAGTTAACAAAATCGCAGGATGAACCTTGTTTTAACTTAAAACAGTTGACAGAAACATTCTCAAAATAAGACTACTACACAAGTTCTATATGTGTCCCAGTAAAGATAGTGCACCTAATGTATTCTACATTAAATATAAATACTATGTTAAAGAACCTTTGCCAGTTTAATGCTCTAATGATCTCCTATTGAATACATACATTTTCATTATTAAGGCCAAAAGCATCCTGGCCTGCGTCAGGAATAGTGTGGTCAGCAGGAGTAGGGAAGTGATTGTGCCCCTGTACTCGGCACTGGTGTGGTCGCACTGCGTGTACTGTGTTCAGTTTTGGGCCCCTCACTGCAAGAAGGACACAGAGATGCTGGAGTGTGTCCAGAGATATCAGAAGTGTGGCCAGCAGGTTGAAGGAGGTGAATCTCCCCCCCTACTCTGCCCTTGCGAGACCCCACCTGGAGTACTGTGTCCAGCTCTGGGGCCCTCAGCGTAAGAAGGATATAGACCAGTTGGAGCGAGTCCAGAGGAGACCACAAAGATGATCAGAGGGCTGGAGCACCTCTCCTATGGGGACAGGCTGAGAGAGGTGGGCTTGTTCAGCCTGGAGAGGAGAAGGCTCAGGGGAGACCTTATTGCAGCCTTCCAGTACCTGAAGGGGCCTACAAGGAAGCTGGAGGAGGACTTTTTACAAGGGCCTGTAGTCACAGGACAAGGGGTAATGGGTTTAAATTGAGAGAGGAGAGGTTTAGATTAGATAGCAGGAAGAAGTTCTTCACAGAGAGGGTGGTGAGGCACTGGAACAGGTTGCCCAGAGAAACGGTGGCTGCCCCCTCCCTGGGAGTGTTCAAGGCCAGGCTGGATGAGGCTTTGAGCACCCTGGTCTAGTGGAAGGTGTCCCTGCCCATGGCAGGGGGGGTGGGACTAGATGATCTTTAAGGTCCCTTCCAACCCCAACCATTCTGTGATTCTATGAGAAGGGCAACAAAGCTGGCAAAGGGACTAGAGAACAAGTCTTATGAGGAGCCGCTGAGGGAGCTGGGGTTGTTTAGCCTGAAGAAAAAGAGGCTGAGGGGAGACCTGATGGCTCTCTACAGCTACCTGAAAGGAGGTTGTAGGGATGCGGGGGCTGGTCTGTTCTCCTGGGTAACTGGTGATAGGACAAGAGGAAATGGCCTCAAGCTGCATCAGGGGAGGTTTAGATTAGATATTAGGAAAAACTTCTTTACTGAAAGAGTAATCAGACATTGGAACAGGCTGCCCAGGGAGGTGGTGGAGTCACCATCCCTGGAACATGCAGACCTGGCACTTGAGAACATGGTCTACTGGGTATGGTAGTGTTGGAGTGATGGTTAGACTAGATGATCTTATAGGTCTTCTCCAACCTTAGTGATTCTGTGATTAATAACAGCTTGAAATATAAAGGCAACTTATCATAACTTAAAGAAAACTAACAATGCAGCACTTTCAAAGATGTGTTACTGAAGAGCTTGACATCATCGAAAATTTGTCTCTTGAAGATTTCCAGAATAGACTGCACTGTCATCCAAATAATGTGAATGGAAAAAAACTCAAATACCACAAATGAAACCTTTTTTTCTCCTTAAACCAAGGGAAAGGTGACAGAATCAGTGAGGTGGGAAGAGACTGCAGGGGGTCTCTAGTGCAACTTCCTGTTAAAGCAGCTATGGGATCAGACCAACTTGTTCAGGGCTTTGTCCAGTTGCAATCTGAAAGACTGAGAACAGAAACTCCACAGGCTCTGTAAACAACCTGTTCCACTGCTTGATTGTCCTCATGAAGAAAAGTTTCTCCTTATAGCCTTTTCTTGCCTCAACATCTTGTTTCAACTTACGCCTATTGTCTTTCACATTCCCATCACAAACCACTCTCAAGGGCTTGGCATCATCATCTTAGGCAATGATGGGCTGCTGTTAGGTCTCCCCAAAGCCATCTATTCTCCAGGCTGAACAAGCCTCAGTCTCAGCCTTTCCTCTTGCACAGATAGTTCCAAAGCCAACCACCTTGGTGGTCCTCCTCTAAACTTGCTCCAGGTTACCAATGTCTGTCTTACACTGGGGAACCCAAACCAGTAACTAGATGTCGTCTAAGGAGTGCTGAGTGCACAGGATAATCACCTCCCTTGATCCCACTGCCTGTGGTCCTGTTCACTCAGCCCAGAAAGCTGTTGGTTTTCCTTGCTGCCAGGCATGTTACCAGCTCACATTCAGCTTGCTGATCCCCAGGGTCTTTTCATCAAAGCTGCTTCCTGGCTAGTCAGTCAGACCCAGCACGTATTGCTGCAGGGATACTTTATTCCCAGGGAAAGATTTTTGTACCTCTTGAATTTCATAAAGTACCTCTTGGCCATTATGGTCCTACGGGCTTTTATGAGTTGAGTTCCCCAAACCAATCTTCATCAACTACTGGTTAGTGTCTTCCTTCCACTTAGCACAGAGGACTGGGAGACCTTGTTTGACACACAGAATTCCTCAAGTTGTTAAGACATCATTCACTTCCTGATCAGGTGGTCAGTAACAAACTCCCATCGCAATATCACCCATTGCATCCTCACCTGCAAGCTCTCAGCCATCCTTACAATCAAGCTAAGCTGTATTTGTCCCAGAACTTTGTCACCAAAGCAGAAGTCACCCTGGCATTCCCCTATTTGTGATGATCCAATTGGTTCACTCATCTCAAAAATGATGGGTATTTACCGTACACCAGATGAACCAAAATATTATGGACTGGAAACATACAAAGGCGGCGGTTGCCTAAAATAGCTTTATTCAAACCTTCACCCATTCTGACTTTAGTTTCTGTGTCTCATCAATACAATCAGTCTTCTGTTAAAAAAACTTCGCATCCACAACATCAAGCTTAATAACTTAATACAGTTTATTTCAGCTGCCTTATTTTTTGTTCAAGGCTTGTTCTAAAACTAATTTGTGGCTATACACAGTGTTTTAGTAAGAACATGCTTTACAGTAAAGCACATCTGAGCTTATTTGAAGAACTAACATTCACAGATGTCATTTACAGTTTTTCCCTACAGTTTACACAGGCCAAAAGAATGAACAATGCATTAAAATGCAGAGGATAAAAAACCCACCAAAATTCTTAAATTTTCCTTGCAACAGAGATGAAAACAAATAATTGAAATGCTTCATTATGCATACATTTTCTACAATAAAAAGGCTCATACTGCTGTTCTTGCACTAAAAAGACTGAATTACGATTTTAGTACATGTGATTCGCAGAGATTGTAAAAAATTGAATTACAATCTTCCTGAATCTTTTATAAAGCAGTACAATAACACTGAATAGTCACATGATTTGAATAGTCAATTATAAATTTATTGATGGCCATCTGAAATTTAGGCCTATCAATTAAGGTTATTTCCTCAATATTAGGGTTAAGATTTCTGTTATCAAAAGAATATTCTGTAAAACTATATGCAAATATTTTTGTAACTGGCTCATATATACGAATCACTTTCAAATTTTTCTTGAACAAGAACACTCTAGATCAATGCTATTAATACAGATGTTCAGAAGTACCTCTGCCTGCTTTTTTTTGCTTCTCTTGATTTGTCGCCCAAAGTCTTCAACCTATAAAACCAAAATACAAAACCGTCAGATATTTCCAACACCAAACCCAGAGAACAACTTGTTTGAACACGTGTTAATTCAAGTCTATTATAGTTAATATTGTTTCCACTTATTTCACAAATAAATCAATTTTCACTTAGTTTTATAGACTCTCATAGGAAATTATTTCCACTTACACTGCTTCTAAATTATGAGATTTTTCTGTAAGTGCTTCAAGCAATTGGGTACACAAAGTTTAATGGGAGCTACATATCCAAGCCATCCAGCTCTTGATATTGTTTCCTTAGCAGACAGGTATTAAAGATCAGCATAGAAATATTCAGTGTAGTCCTGAAGAACACCCTTTAGAAGAAGACATACGTGCCAAGGAAAAGCATGACAGTCACACAGAGACATTTGTACCCACTTGCCATAAGTCTGCCAACACAAAACTAGCACAGGCACAACTTTTCAGCTGCCAACTATCAATCTCCAGCAGCATCACCACAGCGCACTGCTACTGAGCACACCTGAGGCTTGTTTCATCTATGGCCAATTTCAAACTGACTGGTAACTTGCTCCTAAACCAAACCAAAAAACCCCAAAACTACAACCAACCACAAGCAACCCACACATACCACACAACTAATTTCCAGACTTCATTCTTTTGCAGTCAATCCGTACACGCTAGTCAACGTGGCATGGCAGAACGAGAACCAAAACCTGCTATTCTCTGGCCAGAGAGATGATACATGTCCTTGGCCTCTCTGGCCTATGGAGAGTCCCAGGTGTCCAGGACAGCAAGAGTTGGGAAGAAATGAAGGGGTCAGAGAGATGAACTAGACGGGAATGAGCTATGAGCTCCAAAGATATCCTCCAGATGTGACAGTGATATGTAATCCTGAGTGACCCAGTGACTGAGAAACACCCTAACACATAGATAATCACACTGCTTCTAGAGTGAGCTCAATCACTCCCCCAGGCTTGACACCAACCAATCTCCAGGAACTTAAAGAAGAGACCTCAAAGCTCTACAGCAAAACAGGTGGTTGGCAATTTGAGAAAAGACATGCTAAGGCAGGTCTTCACTCCCTGTTAGAGAGCTGCTGGTAACAGTCAAGCCAAATAGCAACAACCACAGTACACTGAGGAAGACTACAACTGTTGCAGAGAGCTCTACAATCTGCCCTTCTCCTGACAGTATGCACCCCAGCCTGTAACAGCAGCGCTCCTCTGCATACAGGGATAGAAGGAAATACTGAGTGACAGCTACCAGTTCTCTTACCAGAGTATCTGCCAGGCAGTCAGAAGTAAAAGTTAAAGGATTTATAACTAGACTACACAACACTGGCTTCCTTTCAGCAGTGTTCTCTGTACAAAGTGGAGGTAGTGTGAGCCACATCACTCAAGCTGGCAGAAGGACGCACATAATACAGCTCACTGTTGGACTTTCTTTTCATCCTCCTGCAAAAGGCTGCTTGCATGTAAATAGGTCAAAATCTAGATGCCTCACAGAATACACAGGAGCGGACAGGAGAGACAGCTGAGCAGGGGAAAGGAGACCTCATTTCTTTGTACATAGAAATTGCTAATATATAACCCTAAATTGCTCTTTCTGTAGATCACACAACTCCAGATTTAATCTTTTTCAGCTGCACATAAGCATTCCCTTATTCATTTGGGAACGTTCCCTTATTTCCTTAGAAGCCCTGGAAAAGCTTCTCCCTCTCAATGTTGCAAGAAATCCAACTGTTCCACTTGGTAAGCACTCGTGTAGTTAACAAGCTGGCTGCAACTGGCCCAGCATTCTTGACAACAGAAAAACTTCCTCTGGGTTTTGGCCATTTTGAGCTGAAGTCTTAACAACACAAAATGACTTCTATTACCACTTTGGTGGGGTAGAGAACGGGGTAATCCAGAACACCATGTCACTGCAGCTGTGTTGTCTAGGATGGGAAAAGTGGCAAACAGGGCAAAGCATGTTCTGGCCTGAACCCATAGGGACACTACATGGAAAAAAACCCCTATGCCCTCCACAGCCTATGCTACTATGACTCCAAGATAGAGGTTCCAAATGGCAACAAAGAATACATTCCAGATAAAAACAAACAAACAAAACCCCCAACTTAAAGAAGGGACACATTAATGGAGCTACTAAAACACAAGGATGAAACCAGAGACTGTTCTCAAAAAACATTGCAATACAAGGAAGCAGGGAAATTGGAGACTACATAGAAACGTATTTGACTCCACTGTAGCAACACATGGAGACAGAGTTAAATGACCACTGGATCCAGCACATTATGACCTTTCTGTTGTCCTCTTTCTCCATGAGAAAAACACCTTTTTCAAAAGAAAAGGTGCCTCTTTACACTGTACAGAGGCATCCCAGTCTGTGAGAAGTTCTAAAAATAACAGCAAAACACAAAGACAGCAATAAGGCAATGCCTTAGTCTGTATTCTTAAAAAAATTTAATATTCAAATAATGTTTGTTAAGACAAATGACAAATAAGCAATTTATCTGGTTGGCTGGTAGCTTATTCTACCAATTTCTTTGGACCATCACATACTCATGCAAATAAGCCATTATAAACTGTTTCAGTTTTTGTAGTACACAGACATCCATTACTATATATACACGTCTTCCAGAGAGGTATTACAAGGCAGGCTCAACATGGGCAAAGGCCACACAGTTTTAAGAAGTAATTGATTGCAACACAATACTCTCGTGTGGCTCGTTATGAACCAAGAGTTCCGCAGCACAGGCATGACCTTGTCCCCTGGCCATCCACTGACTTCAGCAGCATTCGTTTAGACCACCTGCGTGTACTAAAAATAGCACTGATACAGGGCCTATCTAAAAAGCCCTTGCGAAGCAATGTAGGAAGATTACTTTTCTACTTTTTAACATAAGGAAGGGGCTGCTCCTTCCGCCTATCCTGCACTTCTTTTCCCCAAGTGACAGTAAAACATCTTCCAAGGAAAGAAAAGCTTTTCATATGCAGAACAGAGTACAGCGATGCTCTTTAAGCAATTACATTCATCTATAAAACCCTGAAGGTCAGTTACTTCATAAAAAATTCAAGCGCGTTAATTGACCCCATTCACATCTTCCTCATTCTCCCACAACTGCAGTCTCTCTCACTCCCCTGACCGCAGCTGCCTCCCAAACACCAAGGCACCGCGTCCCCCCGACTGCAGCTGCAGGCCACCACACAGCTGCCGAGGCTCGCCAGCCCCCCAGGAGCTGCTCAACCGAGGCTGAAGCGGCGGGGGGGTGTGACTGGCACCCAGGGGCCACGCTTCACGCCTGGCCCAGCGCGGCGCAGAGAGCGGGGTCCCCCCTCCGCTCACCCACGATGAGGGACG
>NW_010237673.1:0-11760 GCF_000690775.1 Eurypyga helias | reverse complement strand
TCTGTTTTCCTACAAATCCAATAATCAAAGGAGTTTTTCCTAGCTTTTGTGACACTCAGATTCCAAACTCGTGTTTGTTTTGGGTTTTCAACAAATGCTCATTTTCTTGTAGGTACAATCTTTCAATGCTTAGCTATGAAAGTGAGGTGGGCTTTTCTCAGTCACTCTAATTTGAATTCTTTTTCCAAAATTAATTAGTGGCTTCAGTGGGGACTAGGATGCAGGTCTCCCTGGTGAGCATGTTGTATACCAGATTTAGGGAGTCGATGAATGATTAAATATTCCATACAGTATGGACTTTTCATCAGAGGCCTCTTCCACAGTTCTGAAAGCGATAGCAGCAATGACACTCATGGGGGATTTGAGAATTCTGAATTCAAATCCCACCAGACAGAAAAAGAACTTCAAACATAGGCAGCCAGTGTTTTATATGGATCCCATGTCTGCTGGGAATTGGCTAGCAGCTGCTTTTATTTTTTCTGTCTTTTGTGTGTCCCATATGGTAAGTGTGGTTTAAACGATGTATCAGACCAGATTTCGCCCAATAGCTGGGAGAAACCTTGACCTATATATTGTGTTGACATTTAGTCAAGTGGTTGGTTCCAAGTTTAACATGTCAGGTCTTCAGCAGTTCTGGTTTGGCTTGGCAAGAGACACTGGGAATGTTTTGGGAGTCTACCTGGCACAATTCTAGAGTTACTTGCCTGTGAATCTGAGCATGATTGACTTGCTCAAGGTTGTAGAGAAACTTGGTGGCAGAGGAGGGAAATTAACTGAACAGTCTTGATCATTTAAGATGTCCATCTCCCTTGTTTATGGTGAGCTCTTTCCTTCTACCTTCATGTACTTTTTTTTCCTTCTGCCTCTATAATTTTTAATTGGAAAGAAGCAGCTTCCCTGCCAGCTGAATGCTTCTATGCCTGTGTCTTCTGAATAAGTAGTGGAAAATCATGATTAGAGGTCAAAGATTTTATCTGAACAAGCACCCAGATGACTAATTTTAGGGCTAATTTGCATCAGTGCAATCTATGCACTGCATCAGTGCCATTTTTTAATCTAAAACCCCAATGTTTAGTTACAGGCACAAACGGAAATCCTTATTTATTGCTTTGCTGCTTTGGAAGGAGGTGGGAAAAATTAGGTTTTGCTGCTTTCCTTGGTCACTGACAGCATTTCAGACACAATCTGTATTTCTTTCTAGAAATGCTGAGGTTCTGCTTGGTTGTAAGGCAAAAGAAACAATCACCCAGGACCAGTTAGCTATTTGGATAATTCAGCCAATCTGGGACTGTATTATTGATTGAAATGAGCCCTGAAGCACAGCTCAAATTTCAATAGAAAGACAGATTGAGGCAGAGCTGCTTAATATGTGAACGGTGAAGAAAAGTTTGGGTATAACACATGAGGGGAAAAACCAGGGGAACTTGCTTCCACTCACCAAGATAATGATGATATCTCCAACAACATAGGTGCTCCAAGAAGGCAAAAGTGAAGCTGGTTCCTACTGGCAGTACAGAGGGTCTGTGTGGTATTTTCTCTCGTTTCATCTTTACAATTAGTGGGTCTGATTCTAGTATGCAACACTCTTTAATGAAGGTGTTTTGAAGTTAGAGAGGTGTGGAGGGTTGATCCTGCTTGGGGGTCAAGTACCCACCAAAGCTGCTCTATCACTCCTCTCTGCAGCTGGTCAAGGGGGAGAAAAGATGATGAACGGCTTGTGGGTCGAGATAAGAACATGGAGGTCACTCACCAATTACTCTCACAGGCAAAACAAACTTGACTTGGGAAAATTAATTTATTACCAATTAAATTAGAGTAGTGTAATGAGAAATAAAACTAAATCTTAAACCACCTTCCCCCTACACTTCCCTTCTTCCTGGGCTCAACTTCACTCATTTTCTTTCCCTCGTCCCCTGCAGCAGTGCAGGGGGATGGGAAATGTGGCTAGGAGAAATAGTAGTGTTAGTAATAGCTACAACTAGGTCCTGCTTCTGTTTCTTTCTGAACCTGTCAGTATTATCTGGCATGCTACCCCAGTTTGAATGTACTGATCAAGGAAATACTAACTAAGTATGTACTGCAAACTATTGACACTTGGGTGCAGACTAGCTGCCACCTTTCAAAAAGATTCACTGTTTTTCTCCAAAGTTTTTCAAAACTGAATTGGTGTTTGGAGAAAATGTTTTCTATAAAAACTAAATAAATTGTGTTGTGTGTCCATCCAGGAGAAAGATAAGAGGTAACCTGATTATTGGCCAAAGAGCTGATACGATAGAGATTTCTGATAGCTAAAGGGCTCTGTAATGTAACAGCAAGGGCATAATGAAATCTAGGGCTGTCTTTGGTGTTTTTGTACTCAACCTTCAAGGACATAACTGTTCCTGTGTGACAGTCTAGAGCTCATTAGTATAGACTGTGTCGCTTTGCTCATTCTAGCTACTACATTCACCTGAAACTGTCCTTGGAAGGGTTTATTACCATCCTTGGATGTCATGATATCCTTCTTGTATATCCTCCAGTTCTTTCTGTCATTTTCTTTCTGAAAAGATTTCAGTCTTATGTGTAAAATATGATACTAGCTTGATTTTTCTCTGTAAGGAATAAGAGAGCATGATCTTGAAGTGCCTTTGGCTTTTTAAATGATATGTAATGCTCCTTTGGAAATAAGAGTGGATGAGACCCAGCGGTGCAGTGCCAATCTGAAAATAGTCTTTCTATTGGTTGTTGTTCTTTACACAGCTGGAACAGCTGTTGATGTTTGGGAGCATATACTGGGAAAGCATCACTGTAGACATCTTCCTTTTACTTCTTCCTGAAAGCATTTACTAGTCACCTCAAAGGCAGACTATCAAAGAACACCTACCATGGTAACCTTCACACTGAGGAACTAGTCTGTGTGACATGCAGCATTAATATGTAGAGGGCATATATGCAGCAGAGTAGAGGAACTTCTGTCATTTGTGCTGCTTTGACTGAACGAGTGTCCCAGGAAAAGTAAAAAGAACACATTTTGCCCTGAGCTTGCATTGGAAATGCCTTTAAAATGCAGACATTTCTAAAAGCAAGAAACAATCAGTTATTAGATTCATGTAATTTATTATTAACCTCTGCTACCCTGAGAATATTCTTCTGCTTAGTCATGTGTGCAACTGAAAGTTTAATCTAATTTCTTTAATTTCATTTTGTACATAGTGTTGAGTAAATTTATTAGGATTCTTTTACACTTTGTTCTCCTTATACTAAAAAAGTGCTAGATTAGTTAGTCATTCTGAATAAGCAATTTGTCAAGCCTGTAAGCCATATAAAACTAAGTGCATAAATAATTTATTGCCTACTCTAGTAGTAGAAATAATGTACATTTGGTAAATTCTAATTAAAATAATCAGGAGATTAATCATTTGATAGGAAGTTATTTATTAAACAATTAATTCTCTTAAAGTTATGTTTTAAACTTGAAGTACTGAGACTCAGTAAATAAGAGGTTTTTTCTTTTTTAATCAGCAACTTCATAAAAAAGGGCACAAGTTAATAAAATCAACATAAATATTTTCTTAATTCTTCATGATGTTACATAGAAAAAATCATTTTAGACAATATTCCTTAACTAAATTTATCAGATCAATTTCTTATACTCCAGTTAGGGTTTAATTTAAAGTACATTTAATGCAACATAAGTTTTTCTTGGTGTTTTCATATGGAAAAGATCTGCAGCATAACTCTCAGTCCAAACTACTTTTTGTAAGATATAATTCACCTTGTTTTGTCATAGCCTAATTTACTTGTATGTAGGAATGTAGAAAGAAAGTAGTTGTATTTGGAGCTTACAGACACAGAATATTGTGACCTTTACAATACATTGACCCATATTCAGACTCAACATGAGTATGTGCAATGTAATGTTTACTGTCGTTATCCAGTGGCAGATCATGAATATACCATCAACCAGGGACGGGAGTTTGAAGGCTACCAGAAATTTGATAAGAATTTAAAACTTAATATAATGCAAGACTTGTGTAATAATGAGGATTTTATAAGATGTTAAACTTGTTGGTACGTGTGGTTTCTGGTAGTGTTTTATTTTGGGAAATGTCACCATGGCTAAAAGTGGGGATATTCAGTAGCCCAAAATATGGATCCCAAAATGGATTTGACTGCATCTTGAAATCTGTCTCAACTCAGAAACACACCTACTAGCATATGCTTAATTCTCCTTTAGGGTCTTAAAAGGAGTTCAGATTTAAATCTTTGCTTACTATGTTCAGGATGATTCTTAAATTACTCTGGTAATCCTAGTTACTTTTGAAAGTGACTTTATTGCCAGAAAAAAAAAGCATTTTCACTGAGTTCATTGCCATGTTGTTAATTTGTTAGTATACTAGGAAAATGTCAAGGCTGAACTTAAAAAAAACTTGCACATTGCAGAATACAGGCCTACGAAGACCTTAGAGAGGTTTCTGTAGCACACTCCCCTCCCTAAGGAGGTTCAACCAGGCTGGGAAATACAGTTTAAGAACTGTGAGGTTTTTTAAGAAATGCCAAAGTGGGTGAAGTTACCAAGAAATGTTATACAAGAAATATATTCAAAGAATATGAGTAGAGGACTTGGGCCCTGATCTTCTTGTGTTTAATCAAGCTGAGTTATGGATCAAGGTCAACAGAGCATGTGGCTCCTATGAAAACTGTCAGCAACATAGATAAATAAGTCAGAGAACTTCAGGTAACCTATAGGGCATTGGCTTTTAGGGCAGAAACCACTTCTCAGTCATCTGTAGGAGGGGCAAAATGTAGTGCTCTGGATGGAGTTCAGCGCTGGGGTCTGGTGAGACAACTGAACAGTTCCATGTAGGCAGCATAGCTCTCAGTGTCAAAAGACTAGTAGGGTGGTTGTTTATCCATCCTACGCTTTACTAAAATACCAGATGTGATAAAATGAGGGATTAGAGATGGAGAAAACCCCTACGTTATAGCTGCAATGATCAACTGTGGAGTAGCATGGCTGTGAGAGCTTACTTATTAGATGTCCAGTGAGTTGATTGTTAGAAGACTTGTCTATGGCATTTAAGTCTTCATTCTAAGTCTGTGCTCCAAGCAGGCACTCCTGTCCTTATAAATATCACAACTGCACTGTGAAAATATGAAGAATTCCATGGAGCAGGAAATATTGTCTACTCCATAAGTTGTAGCACTTATCATTTAAAATTCACAGCCTGTGAAATGGGTAGTTTTTAGCTTTAAATTTTGACTCCCGCAGATTATCACTGGCACAAGGAAACTTAATATGAAAGATGCATTTACAGCTGTTATTGAAGTGTTTTGGTTGTTCATTGGGTGAATAAATCACTATTTCACGTTTCTCTCAAAACTTTCCTTTTAGGAAGCTGCTCTAATGATGTGGATCTGAACATGCCACAGGGCTGTGGTTTCAGGTTGTATTTTAAACGATGATAAGCCTGTCTTTTGAGTAAAGCTAGAGTAAAGAAAGCAAAATTTGAGTAAACCTAGAAAGTGTTTGATCTCATGAAGACCTTATAATCCAAAAAAACTCCTGCTGGACTTGCTTAACTGATTCTTGGTTGCAAGTTTCTTATAAATAATATACAGGTAAATGAGTAAATATACACAAGAATCTTAAGTGCTTTAAGTCAAGGAATGTTTTGGGACAATACATGTCTCTGCTACACAAATAGTGTGCACTAGAGGGTCGAGCTGCCTTCTTTTTACTATTGCTCTCTGTTCACTTTCTTAATCTGTAAATATACAATTAAATTTATTTAAGAAAACTTAGTGGCATTAGGATTTTTCTTTACCCAGAGCTGGGTGGGGCAAAAAAAAATTATTCCATGAAAACAGCTGAAACTAAGGAAGTTACAAAAATATCAGTGATAGTATCTGCAGAAATACAGTTCCAAGAAATTGCAGAATAGAATTTCAGAAGAGGTTACACAGATATTTGCAGATGCTGCTGTGGAAATAAGATTCAAGTGCACGGGGTTTCCATTTAAAGGCAGGTGAAACAATAATAAATATTTGCAAAGTAAATTAGACTGTATCTAGAGTATTTTAATAAATAAAAGGTCAAAAAAAAAGAAATCACTGAGAGGCTTGCAACTGTTTGCAAAGTCTGAAACTTGGGAAATATCTGTGAACACTAAAAGGTTTTTTAAAAAATAAAGGTGCACATGCTGCTTCCAGAACTTCTTACGAAGTCCCATGTGAAACATAAATGAAAGCATCAACTGCAGGAATTCAATGTGAAGTCAATTTTCAACATGCTCAGCCAAGGCAGCACATTAACCAAAGATTTCTATTGTATTAATTATGCTCTTTGCAAATGAGTGAGTGTTAAACTCTGCATTTTGATTAGGGTAGGGATAGGTACCAGCCATTCTCAGGATAAGGTTGGCTAGGTATCTGCATGTTTGGATAGGTAGATATATAAATCTCCTTGGAATGCAAAACCAGACAAGAAAGCTTCTCTTATTTGCTCTTTCCTGTGCAGCCAAAAGTACCCTGAAAGAAAATATGTCAGTGTCTCTGCTTTTAATCATACACAAAGTGTGGAGTTAAAGAAGCAATCCTGTAGAAGTTAACTGAATTTGTGATTTGTTCACAGCAGATAGGAACCATGTGTGGTAGTTGGAAATAACATTAGGCATGCCTAAAGTGCTCGAAAGAGGTGCTCTTTATTAGGTGACTGCTTCCCAAGACCCCCACTTAAGAGAACATATGCTCCTGACATAGCCTTTCCCCTGACTCCCTGTGTCTGAGAAACTAAATTCCTGGCAGGTACAGTTTGCGGTGCCATCACATGATTTTGTAGTTAAAAAGATATAAGGGCCCCTTCAACTTGTTTTTAATTTCTGTGGCTGCCACGGGTTTCAGTGACTTTTCTAAGTTTTCTATACCCCTCCGTGATGGTTTTTGTTTGTTCTTTGTTTTTGCCCACAGAGGTTCTATTCAAAAGCAACATAGAGTCATTCTTACTGGGCATGATTTCTTCTTCCAGTGCAGTGAAGGCTGATTGCATTTCTGGTCTAAAGCTGTGCTAAGGGAGAGCCCAGTGCTTCTGGCAACCTGAGAGAATAAGTTTATTTTGATCGTTAGCTGAAGGATGCAAAGATGCTCAGTTGTCCTTGCCCGACTTGTTTGAACTTGTCTACTGTGACTGACACTGAAACCCAGTAAGATTTTTATTGTGGATCTGTAAGTACACACATGTAATAAGTTAACCCTGGCTGGGGGCCAGGTGCCCATCAAAGCTACTCTGTCACTCTCTTCCTCAGCTGGGCAGGGGAGAGAAAATAAAATTAAAATGTTCTGGGCTGAGATAAGGACAGGGAGAGAGACTATTCATCAATCGCCATCACAGGAAAAACAGACTCAAATTTGGAAAAAATAAATTTATTTAATTTTTCACCAATCAAATCAGAGTAAAAGAGAACCCAATTAAATCTGAAAACACCTTCCGCCCACCCCTCCCTTCTTCCCAGCCTCAACTTCACTCCTACTTTTCTCTACCTCCTCCCCACGAGCAGTGCAGAGGGACAGGGACTGGGGGTTGTGGTCAGTCCATCACACGTTGTCTCTGCCGCTCCTTCCTCCTCAGGGCAGGATCTTTACACTCTGCCCCTGCTACAGGGTGGGGTCCCTCCCTCTGGAAACAGTCCCCAACCAACTTCTCCAATGTGAGTCCTTCCTTATGGGCTACAGCCATAAGAACAATTGCACTTTTCTGTTTCAGAAGCTTTTCTTTTCCTTAAGGTTTTATACTGAAAGTAGCTGTGTAAATAAAAAATATTATGATACATAGAGGTGTTGAATCTTGTACCTGTCTCATACCAAAGCCTCTAATAGCTGTGGGTGATGAAACAAAGCCACTTGCACTTAGGTGTCAAAATACAAATTTATTTCAGTGATGACTTAAGACATACACACTGCAACACTTTGGTCTAAGCTTCAAACTTTCTTTATCTGAGGACAGCCTTGACAAAGTAAGACAATTGCTAGGCTTGAAATGTTGCCAGCACTTTTTCATGAAGAGGGTAGGTTATTCATGTTTGTCCCTACTGGTGCCTTGAAATATATTCCTGCTCTTTCATGCACGCTGCTTTCTGTGGTGTGGGAAACTCTCTCTCTGGGGTTCAGAACAGCACAAAGCTATGACAGATAATGAATTGTTTCTGCATGGCCACAAGAAACCAGTCAAAGAGCTCTGAGAGTCAAGCATGTGACAACTGAACTTTTAAGTCCTAGCAGAATACTGCTGTTACAACTGAGAGCACATTTCCTTTGTAGGCATTTGATACTGATCATGTGTATTCAAAGCCCCAAGAGGAGGTATTGCTGCCCTTTTAAGTCCTAGCAGAATACTGCTGCTACAACTAAGAGCACATTTCTTTTGTAGGCATTTGATCCTGATCATGTGTAGTCAAAGTCCAAAGAGGAGGCATTGCTTCCTGTTATATTCCAGAGCTGAGTGTCTAGAGCAAAGAGACATCACGTGGTGTCCTAGCAGGTGACACTGCCAATGTCATAATCTGATAGTTTACAAACTTCTAAGAAGTTATGTCATGTAGTCACCAGTTTCTTATTTCCATCACCTTAAGGTAGTTCTGCAGTCAGGCTATGACAGTTTAGGTGGGTCTCAGAATGAATTAAATTAAGCAGCTAAGGGAAGTTAGGTAAGTGGACTTCCTACTTCACCAGCAATGAATACATAATCTTCAGGGATTTGAATAGTTGTTCTTCTTTTATCTTTCTTTTTTTCCTGCAAAAATAGTCTACCATTCATGCTGTTTCTTAGCCTTGATTGCCAGTTGTACCAAATATACAATTTAACTCCACTGGCCCTTTGCTTGACAAGCTCTGTAGGGCTACTGGCAACTGTCATGCTTCAGTGAATTGTTTTTTAAACTTTGGGGCTATTATGTGAGGAAAGCCATACATATTATATTTTTTTTTTCATATATATATTTAAAAAAGTCCTTTTCAAAATTTAGTGAGGTTCTTTTTTCCTTCTGTGTTCATTGCCTTCTAAGCTTTCAAGTTCTGAATTTGGTCCTGAATTCATCACTGTCTTTTCTTTATCTGTAGTGCCTGAACTTTTGCCAGTTCTTCTTACATACTATGAGATATTTTTGGCAACTTTATTCCAAGTATAACAGTGTCTGTAACTCATAGAAGGTTGCTCTGTTATGACCAGCCTCTTTCTGTTTAGTTAACTGGTTGCCAGTAAATGGCTCCACTGACAGTTTGACTCTTTCTTCTGCTCTTGTGTCTGCATGCTGGGAGTGTTTTCCTACACTTTGGGTTATGAACAAAAAGCTATTATCCCTTGCATACAGAAAAGCCTAGAGGACCAGTTGTGGTTCGTTTCTCTATCCACCTTTGCTGCATGTTGCATCTGCTCAGCTGAGGCCATGTATAACAAGGAAACAAGCTCTACTCTGTTGTACTTGATCCAGACATGGGTATGGTCCTGATCTCTGCCTGGTCTTTGACCAGAGCAGGTCACTACTGTCTTACGTACAGTACTATGCTTTCTGTATGTTGTGTTTACACCTGTGGACTTCTCCAAGATGGGAACAAGATTTGTTGTATATCTCTTTAATGCACACCTGCTCTTAGGTAGCTGTGTAATTTTGTAGCTTTGTGTTTTTTTCACTGACCTTGAGTGTGCGAACAGTCAAAACAATTAGTCTCTTTAGTACTAAAATGATGTGCATAGTGTTTACAGCAACTGAGTACTTGAGATCCTCTTCCTGACCCAATCACTGAACTCTTCAGTGGAACAAGGTAGTAAGGTTTAAAAAGGTATAGCATCTTGATTTCCACAGCCTTGGGAGCCCACCTTTAGATGTCTGTATTTCAGGTCTCTGTGATTCTTGGATTCTGAAAATTTAAGTCCAAGCTGTTTTCAGTTGGGTCAGTGTGAACCAAAGTACTGAGAATAGAAGACCAAAAATTAGGGCTGTGTTTTTAGATATGTTTATGATTATGTAAACTGGGCACCCATTGAAGTCAGATAATACTCATCATTGTCCGATATTATGTAAATACTGGATGCTTATGAATAGCCCCTTTATCATGCTGTGCAGTTCTTTGTCCTCTACCAGAATAAGGTTAACAATGCTTGCCTTAAAAGGTTACATTCATTTATTCTGTTTTGCAGCTTCTTGGATGAAACTCAGTTAGTTATAATTTTACAGTCTAAATCACAAAAGGTTGTGTACTGGGAGCCGCCTTCTTGTATTCAGAATAATCCTTTTATGTTGAACTGTTTGTTTCCTGTCCCTAGATTAATTTTCATTAAAAAAAACCAACAAACCAACCAAATAAAACCACACAAAAAAAAACCCACAGAAAAACCCACCACAGAGAACAACTTTCCACTGTACTTTGTTAATTTTTAACATTGGCCTTTGAAGCAGAACTGCCCGTGTTGTTGTTACATTATCTTTATGTTCACTGTATTTGACTTGCCTGTCTCAGCAGTAATATTCTGTAAATGTAAAGGAACAAGTGAAGTGTGACCTTTTACTCTTCAATGTTGTCTGTTGCTCATTCAACACTCTATTTATTTAAAATTCTGACCCAAGTTATTTAGTCTTCATCCCATATTGTCCTATCAGGTACAGCTTCTGATATCCTTGGGTTAGCCCAACTCAAGCTCAGCACTTATTTGTCCTGGCCAAGTACTGTCAAAACCATTGGTCTGTCCCTGCAACCTGAACATCTTCTCCAATGAAAGATCCCCATGAGAGCTTAACCAAAAGAAATTGTTATATGTCAACACAAAGTGTTTTTATCTATAGTTTTTAAGTGAAAGTTCTATTCAATGTCCTTTTCTCGGTTATTCCAAACCTGATGTTTGATGGTAAGATGGTGCTGCTTTAGTAGGTTCTGTTACAATGGGAAAAGGGGTAATGGCTTTAAACTGAAAGAGGATAGATTCAGACTAGATAGAAGGAAGAGATTTTTTTTTTACGGGGTGGATTGTGAAACACTGGCACAGGTTGCGCAGAGAGGTGGTAGATGCTCGATCCCTGGAAACATTCAAGGTCATGTTGGACAGGGCTGTGAACAACCTGATCTAGTTGAAGATGTCCCAGGTCATTGCAGGGGTGGGGGTAGAATATGTGACCTTTAAATGTCCCTTTTAACACAAACCATTCTATGGTTTTGGTTTTGGGCTTTTCTGTTGATTTTTTTAATGTCATTCTGGGACACACTTTAAGGCTTTCTTTATCAGCCTTTACTTATCTGTCAGAAATATTCTAACCTCACAGTTTCTAAACTTCCTTCTGAGATCATGTCTGGCAGCTGTGAACTTTACTGCTGATTTCATTAAGAACAGACTGGGGGGGAGGAGGTGTTCTGCCTCTAGTTTCCTTCTGGGACTAGAGAAACAAGAAGGATTAGGCTGCTTTTAAATAACAAATAGTGTTGGAGTGCATTGTAAAACAGTCCTTCATACGGTCAGATTGAGAAGTAGACATCTTGCAATAAGAAAAGATGCATACTTTAGATTTTATCCTGTTCTGGCCTGGGGTGTCTTGCTGCTGCCCCCTGCAGCTGTGAATTCCTTCCCTGATAATAAGTAGCCACATTTTTTCCATAATAAAAGGAATTGTGGTTGCTAGAAAACGTGCCTGGATGAGGAAGTGGTGCCAATTCCAACACTTCCATAATGTATGTGGTTTCCTGCTTTCTTTATCCTGTCTTTGCTTTCTCTGTCTCCAAGTGCCCTTCTTCCCCCCC